>NC_047662.1:44024437-44235145 GCF_011762505.2 Arvicanthis niloticus
TGTACTCACTGCTCTCTGTTCCCATTGCTTAAAATAATGCATAACATATAAACTAACACACACACACAGCAAGTTCAAGAATAATGCTCTGACTACCACAGACATGCAAACTTGGATAATTTGAAATGTTTAAAGAAGAACATTCCTAAAATGCAGAATGAAAACTAGATACAGCAGCTGAAGAAAAGGCTATAGAATTGATATAATCATGGCAGGCCTGCCTGAGTTAGAAAGTTAATTCTAGGCTAGCCTGGCCTACAGAATAAGACCCTGTCTAAGGAAAGAAGGGGTAGGGGATGGAGAAACGGAGGCAGGCAGGAAGCCTGCAGGTGGGGAACTGCAAGGAGAAGGGGGTAAGCACAAGAAATTTCTTGTGACACTAGAACTTCCACAATGCTTTGTAAATATTTTTTAATATTAATTTTACAGTGTGTGTGTGTATGTAAAATATCCTGTGGAAATCTGAAGATGGTGTTGGATCCCGTGGTTAGAAGTGGTTGTTAGCTGCGATGTGGGTACTGGGAACGAAACCCAGGTCTTCTGTAACAGAGTCAGCACTCTTAACCACTGAGCCATCTATCTACCTGCTGCTTGGGAATTATTTTAATCTTCATTTCCCCCTCTTTATCTTCAAGGTCCCTGCCTAGATTCTCTTCTATGCAATTTTTCCACACAGGGCTTCTATTAACCATCTTTTGCTCAAACTTCAAGTTGGTCTTCATTCCTTCCTGCCTGAGGACCTTTCTTCACTTGGACCTTCTAGTCAGGTCTCCCTGAGTAGTACAAGAGATACATGGTTACGCTTTTGACTTACTCTGCCCTCTCCCTGGATTACAGCACTCTCTCTAATGCTTACCGACCTAAGGGACAGTCTACTCATTCTCAACTCCCAGCTCAAAGATCCCTTTTTGATGAAGCATCTCCTAGCTTCTTACTCCAGTCTCCCCTCCCTCAGCCGTGGCCACATGCCATGGCTTTCAGGCAAGCTAGCTGTTACTCTCCACTTGAGCACAAGCTTCTCAAGAGAAGGGTTCCCACTAATCAACTCCACCTCACTAGCATCAGTGTTGCTGCAAGACAGGACACAGACACACAGATGACTCAAGAAAGAGAGGCGTCCACCTCAACTTTACTTTTCTTGAAAATCTCCCTCCCTTGAAGATGGGAGAGACATTCTTCTCTAAGTTTTCCCAAGTAATGAAAAGTCAGAAAATGAATAGAAACATTCTAAGACATCAAGGCACCACGACTATTTGTTCTAACCCTCATAATGCCTCACACAGTTCACTGGAGGAATAAGCAAGTCTCACATGGGAGAAATAAACCAATATGACCAAGTCGGGTTTTACAACTCACAAACCTCAAGCCTCCGGCTTTGAGGAAATTCTCACAGAAGGACTTTGCACAGCTTCTGGCCATGTCATCATCAGCTGTAGGCATGAGTTTGGAGCTTAGAACCTGGGGAACAAAGAAGCAAAGTTAGTCACTCTAACGTTTTCTGTAGAGAGTACTCTTATTCACACAGCTCAAGGCAGAATTCCTTTGGTGCCACCTCTTAGTTCCCACAGAAGATTCTGAAGGCCGACTTCCCTCAGTAAAGGTAATCACATTTTCCATACTGTGCTTAATTAGAATTTCTTTTTCCAGTTTTGAACCAAGTGTTTTCATGAAATGCCTTCAAGCTTTGATAACAAATAAATTCATGTAATATGTAAAATATGTTCTTTAAACACACATAGTCCAAGTCCAGATTTTTATAAACAGTTCAAAACCAAAAAGCACTAGCTGAAGTCCTTAAAGAGCACAGCACCTCCTCACTGGATATGTGCTCTGTGTAGGCACATGTAGGTGAGGTGGGTCTTACTCTAACGTCTCTGCCCTTCTCTGATACTACAATGCCTACCTTAAAGTAAAGCTTAACTGAATATAGTGGTGGGTGGAGGAGTCTATCACAGAAATCACAGTTTAGTACAACCCAGTTAGTCATGTTCTAATGTTATCAGCTTTGAGCTGAGAGATCATACATTTGTAATTTCCCCACAGCCTCGTGTTCCCTGTCAGCTAAAGGAGGATAATGGCTACATGTACCATATGCAACAGAAGCTGTCAAACCAAGGACAGACAATGCTAAGGTACTAGTGAGCAGCAGCACAAACAAGTGTCCAGGAAACAAGAGCTCGTTTAGGATTTAAAGATCTCATATAATCTTAGTTTTAAACTAGATATTTTCAACTCAAAACACCTCTCTCCTCTCTACGTTCCTACTCTGCTTCTGTGAACCATGAGCACTGTGAACTCATGCACTTCATATGGGTTCTTGATTTTTTTTATTGGAGAAACTTTCTTCTCTTTGGGAAGGGGATCGGCAGTTTCAGAGGCTAAGCACAGATGGAAAAGGGGAGTCCTCTGCTCTGCAGTCCTTTCTGTGAGGACAGTTAGCCATCGACATGCACACACACCCTGTACTTAGCAACAATTTTCCTCAAAGGAAATCAATTTTCCTCAAAGGAACAGGTATTTACAGTATTAGTTTGGAGGTTTCCTGGTAGACAAGTGTAAACTAATGAGCAAAGTTCAAGGAAATTTAGAAACTAGCAAAACCAAGTACTTTTTGGAAGTTATATTTTCTACATATTTTGTACATTTGAAGCAAAAGAGACCTATCGAAGGAATTCAGTTACTTTACAGCCTTAAAATTACATTGGACGTGTTTATAATCAGTACTTTGGTTCTAAGACAATGCACTTTAGGGAGTCTGTGATGAGCTACACCCAACTGCCAGCACAGTCTTGCTTTGCTAGGTGCTCTTAAATACTGATGATAAAACATCTACTCAAAAGCAATAAATCCAGTAGAAATCATAAGATGAAAATTTTAAGTAGGCCAAAAACTTTCAGACAATTTTGTTTTGGAATATCATACTTATTTTCAAATGTCTATGTTATATAAGGACAAATTTCATTTTAAAATGATTTATTAAATATTTTCTTCTTTTAAGCTAATCTGTCTTTTCAGAACAATGAATACTCTAACGCTGATATGTAATATCATCATGTTCTGAACATATAAGCAACAAGTGGAACTCCAGATCAGATCAGATGAGTGCACTTCAGGGAAAATACATGCTTCCCCTCACTAATTATGACATTTGTATGACTCAAAATCTACTTGAAATACACACTAATCAAGATACCCGTTCTTCATTTAGGCATTGTGATACACTAAGGCTGCTTAGTCATTGATGTGAAGAACATACCCCTGTAGGATAAAGCCAATTCATTCAAGGCTTTATCTTCTACAAACACAGTGATTAGAGGGCCTGATCTATGAGCAGAAATGTTTGCACCCAGACTCTTTTCCCTTTGTTTACGCTTTGCTTTCCTGATTAAGTATACCTAGCATCCCATGTGTCTTACTTAAAAACCTGGAAGGCACTACTTTGTCTTTTTTAACTACTATAATAATTTGTACACAGGAAATAAGTAGTGTTTGGTGAATTGAATATATTCATTTAAAGCTATTTCTAACAAGGTAAGAACCTGCATTTGACTGAATGACTGTATTTTAACTCCTAATGCCTTACAGGGTGTGGGACTGTGGGAAGTAATCAGGTCCTGAAGACAATGAGCTGATAAGGTGGACTGGGACTTCAGAGAGCCCTCTCACCCTCTGTCTATGGTGATGTCAGAGAGCCCTCTCACCCTCTGTCCAGGTGACTTCAGAGAGCCCTCTCACCCTCTGTCTGTCTAGGTGACTTCAGAGAGCCCTCTCACCCTCTGTCTGTCTAGGTGACTTCAGAGAGCCCTCTCACCCTCTGTCTGTCTAGGTGACTTCAGAGAGCCCTCTCACCCTCTGTCTGTCTAGGTGACTTCAGAGAGCCCTCTCACCCTCTGTCTGTCTAGGTGACTTCAGAGAGCCCTCTCACCCTCTGTCTAGGTGACTTCAGAGAGCCCTCTCACCCTCCGTCCAGGTGACTTCAGAGGGCCCTCTCACCCTCTGTCCAGGTGACTTCAGAGAGCCCTCTCACCCTCTGTCCAGGTGACTTCAGAGAGCCCTCTCACCCTCTGTCCAGGTGACTTCAGAGAGCCCTCTCACCCTCTGTCTGTCTAGGTGACTTCAGAGAGCCCTCTCACCCTCTGTCTGTCTAGGTGACTTCAGAGAGCCCTCTCACCCTCTGTCTGTCCAGGTGACTTCAGAGAGCCCTCTCACCCTCTGTCCAGGTGACTTCAGAGAGCCCTCTCACCCTCTGTCCAGGTGACTTCAGAGAGCCCTCTCACCCTCTGTCTGTCTAGGTGACTTCAGAGAGCCCTCTCACCCTCTGTCTGTCTAGGTGACTTCAGAGAGCCCTCTCACCCTCTGTCTGTCCAGGTGACTTCAGAGAGCCCTCTCACCCTCTGTCTGTCTAGGTGACTTCAGAGAGCCCTCTCACCCTCTGTCTGTCTAGGTGACTTCAGAGAGCCCTCTCACCCTCTGTCTACCAGTGAGGACCCAGTGAGAACTGTGTCTATGAACCAACAGGAGGAGGTTCTAATCGGATACTGAGTCAGCTGATGGTTTGATCTGGGATTGTCCAGTCTCCACAACTATAAGGAATAAATTGTGGTTGAAGCTACTTCAGTCTAAAGATTTATTAGAAAACCCTGGATGACTAAATAAAAGATAATAAAATAATAAAAGATAAAAAGTGCTCTAATTCATTTAATAGCCTTCTTAGAACGTAATATAATAATAGAATAAATAATATAAATAATAAATAAAATAAATAAATAAATAATATAAAAATAATATAATATAAATAAATAAATAATATAAAAAATAAATAAAATAATATAATAAAAGAATAGTAATGTTAGTATGCTTCTTGACAGACTCTTCATAAAACTGTTAATGGCAACAAACTACAACTTAAAGAAATATTACAATGTATTTAATCAAGAAAGTTAAAGATAATTATATTACAGACTTGCAAAGCTTATAGAGGAAGGCAAGAGATGTCTGACTCAGGACCTCCTAGATTCTAGTTGGGAGTAAACAATGTATAGTGGTATAAATGGGAATTTTCAAAGGTGAAAAAGTTTCACTCTTTTTTTCCTGCATTAATTTTCTGGTAGATCATCCCACAATAAAATCTTTCACTTGTTTCTGGTGTCTGTCAAATGAAATGGAAGGAAATAGGAAATGGCGTTTCTTACTTCCAAGTTGTAGAGCACTCTGAAGGTTGACATGCCAGGAGCAAAGGAGCGAAACAAACTTTCCAAGATGGAGCTGGCACTTGGCTGATGCTGCTGCTTTGATGAAAGTGATGGAGACTTTGAAGACTGGGAGCTTGTTTCAGAGAGTAAAGTTTTCTATGTTTGAAAGAGTAGAACGTGTCTTAAAAAGTCACACTTTAAAGAGAAGCAGATCTCAGTGCTTTGTGTTCTTTCCCTCTTTAATATAAGCCATAATAATAAAGTTCTCAAAAAAAAAAAAAAAGCTTCATAAAACCAGTTAATTCTCTAGTCACAAAACATCAAACTCACTATACAACTGAGTTCAGTGAACAATGGTCACACACTTCATGAATGCCTTGAGACTGCACTCTTAGAAATACTTGCAAAGCCATTTTGTCTCCATGTTTACATTTTATGCTTTTAATAAAACTGTAAGATTGATAATTTAGTAGTCTTGAGAATTTCTTTTCAACTGACACTAATGACATATTTCAGTTATGAGTTCTCTCTCAACACATAAGCCTCAGACAACATGATTGCAGATCCAAATATCAACAACTACTTAAAAATTAAATAAAAAACTCAGTTTTAACAACTCTGAATTCTCAGAATTACTTCTGAGAATATAATTGAAAAATATGACATATAAAATAGTTGATGTGTAAATAAATCTCTTAGGGAACATTATTTTAAAAATTAAAACAAAATAAATTTTATTATTTTTATTTTTTTCTCTGTAATGCTAGGAACCGAACCCAAACCTTTGTATGAAGGCAAGTGTCCAAAACTGTCTTTTCGAGACAGGACCCGTTAAGTAGTTCTTATACTTAAACTTAGATCTTTTCTGCCTCCTGAGTGCTGGGATTACAGGTAGGCACCAACATACTCAGACAGAATGAACTTTAAGAGTCGCTTGTGAAAAAAAGTAACAACAACTCCATTATGCAAGACTTCAGACATGGAGTGATCACATCCAGGGAGGCATCTTTTGGTAACACAGAGGTCCTTGGACCTACAGATCTCCAGTGAAAGCAGGAATGAATGTGAAGCACGCAGGACTGTTCCCTCGAAGGAACGGACATGTAAACTGTTTAGTCTAAGAACTCTTACATTACTGGTATACACGGCACACTCAAGCTCCCACAACTAGAACTAGAGGTAACTAATAGCCCTACACTATCTACATGACCAAGACCAGACCAGACCAGACTCTTCCTTAGGCCCTTAGCTAGTACAGGTATCATCTCTCTAGAACCCATCTTCTTGGAAGAAATGACATGCATCCTGAGTTGAGTTTCAATGTAATTACATTTCTTTGTGCACTAGGAGATTATATTACACCAGGAAACGTTTTTTTCCAAATTATACTGTGTTTAAATTTGTTGGAAATAAATCTCCTGGCATCAGACTCCCCAGGGTCCGATGCAGGTTGATGAAGTCAATCCAAGTTTTCGTTCTTATCTCTTAGTGCTTTACTCCATAGCCTGACACCTGCAGAGGCTCTCTCAGCATTGAGAAGAGAAACATCTCAATGCATCAGAACTGCCCTACCCCTGAACCATAAGTACATCTCTCTGGGCGTCAGTCTTCCTTTTTATGCCAAGAGCATAGAGAAGACAATAGAAAAGGCTCTTCCCAATGCTCTATCTCATAGTTGGATATGTTTGGACCTTTCACAAAGCAACACAAGGATCTGATTTTAACTTATGGCATAAGGAAGACTGTGTCAATCCAAGTTTTCATTCTCATCTCTTAGTGCTTCACTCCATAGCCTGACACTTGCAGAGGTATTTTTCAAAAAAAGAAAAGTATTATAGAAATATAATATCATATGACCTTCATAGGATTCAGGTAATGTTTTCAATGAATCATGGCACAAAATTTCAAGCTAGTTAAACAACTATCAAAAATATGAATACCTTTCTGCCTAAAGAGTCCAGCTGATCAAGGGCTTCTTGAATGGCTGGATCAGTGGGTATCAAGAGCAGAAGCTTCCGTACTCGTAGAGTTATTCTGAGAAAATTTCAAAAATAAAATAAGTTTCTTTAATTTCTTTCATATAAGCTATAGCTTCAGCAATAGTCCTTTTAGTATAAATTTATATACTACTATGAAATAAATTTAGTATATATATTTTAGATATATAATGAAATATATTACAAGTAAAATTTGCTTGGCTCATTAACTTTAATAACTTGCTTTCAAGCTCATAATACATGCATTTACCTTGGCTCCTCTAGATTGGCAAGTTGGTATAGCATGTCAAACACATTACATACAAGTGCCATCACCACACCAGGGAGAGATTTCTCCTGAGGGAAAAACATCAAATATAAATATATACTGGCAAAAGAATTTTTTTTCTAACCAAACTTACAAACAATATTTGTTCTGAGAGGTTAGCACTACAAAGTTTGGGGGAGACTGAAGAACAAAGTGAAGGTCACCACTTTTCAGTGGGTATCACTCAGTCAGCACTTCCTCTGGCTACCTGCTTGGACTAAGGTCCAAAAAGCAGGGAGCAGAAGTGAAGTAAAGGGGCATGTGTAGGAACTGCAACAGAAAACAGGCAAGAAGCTTATCAGTGGCTTTCTGGAGCAATGAGATAATGAATGATTTTTTAAAAAAATGAAGTAGTACCTATGTGTACATCACTCACAACCAACAGACAGGTAGATGGAACTCAAGGTGAAAATAGTTACTAAGATCAGGAAAGACAAAGTGGACAAAACCACAAAAAAGGGGGTTCAGATGGAATTAAAGTCAAGATACCTGGTCACAGGGCACAGGAAAAGAAATGACATCATTATAGAATATATTTATATGTAAAAGACTTTTAATAAATTCAGATATATAACTCTGAATATATTAGTTTTAAATTGTTGAATTCAAAATCACCATTTATACTGTTTTTGTTAACTATCAGGATACACTGAGATTTCTTAAGTTCTTGTTAAGCACTGTACATCCTGAAGTGCTCTGTACTATCTACAGTGATAACGCTGTCAAGAAGAAAGAGAATCAGACTTTACATACGGATTAAAGGACTAAATATAATGAACACACATCTTACAAATACTTTCACTTCACATGCACTTCTTCCCTAGACAGTAAAACCCTAAAGAATAGAACAGCTTTCTTCAGTTCTGTGTCTCTGACACCAACCTCAGTCTTACCACAGAAAATTATAAACTGATCAATTATCTCATGAAGTCACTGACTGATCCAGGTACTGTTTCAGGTATTAGGGTGAAGCAGCAAACAAAATAAACTAGTTCATCCTTGTGGAGCTTAGTATTTTATCAGAAGACAGGAGATAGAATGTATGCTAATGAGAACATGCAGAGAAGGGACATGAGCAGAGTGTAAGACCAGAAATGGGGTTGACAATGTAAGCAGGATGTCAAGGATGGCTGAACAACTAGCTATTATTTGAGCAAAAGCTCAAGTGAGAATAAGACACCCTAGTGATCATGTTAGGAAACAATACTTTTTGCATAGACAATAAACGTTCAGGCGCCACTACCTTTGAGAGCCATTAGCAAGCAGCTCTAAAGGTGTGAGAGAAGGGTCATAGCAGAGGGCCTCAGAGATGCTCCAGGGGCGGGGTTAAACAGCAGACTCTGAAAGTCTCAAGTAAAGGCCCTATTTTTTGCTTTGAGTAAGATGGTAGTAATAGAGTGGGTTCAGGAGTGGCACAGTATGGTTTTGGGGGTATCGAGTGCCATGTAGACTCCGGACATGGTAGTAATCCTCAGTAATACTCAGGTGAAGGATGATGCTTGCCCTGAACAGTACAGAAGCTGTGGAGGCAGAGAAAAGTAGTTGGACTCTGAACACATAATAAAGGTAGAGCCAAAGATTTGCTGGTGCATATGGCTTTAAGAGAAAGGCAGGCTCTAAGGCAGCAGTTCTTAACCTGTGGGCTCTTGACCCTTTCACAGGGATCACTAAGACCATCGGAAAACACAGACGGTATTTACACTACACTCCTCAACAGTAGCAAAATTACAGTTATAAAGTAGCAATGAAAATTACTGAATGAAAAATTATTAATGAAAACTAAGGGTCCTCACAACATGACAAACTGTAGTAAAGGGTCACAGCATTAGGAAGGCTGAGAACCTCTGACCTAAGGGCTTGGGTATGAATGGCTTCTAAGAACAGAGATGCCATGATCTGAGATGGATCAAGACTTTAAAATGAAGCTCAGGATGGAGGGCAAGAAGCTAAGCGAGGGACAATGAGGAGCTTGGCTTTGGGTATAGCACCATGGGGTGTACAGTGGTCAGCGAGGGGACAGAGCTAGTAGACAGATCACGTCTGTGGGCTTCATGCAATGCAATCTGGCAATGAATTCAGAGAAAAGGAAGGTCCAAGGAATAGGCCTGGAAACTCCTCTGTAAGGGAGATGAAGACCAACCTACAAAGGAGATTAAAGACTGGTGCAGAGGATGGGGTGAGAACTGAGAACCAAATAAAGGAAGCATTTTAAGAGACCATAGTGCTCCCCTGAAACAAAAAGAAGATGACAGCTGAGAGGTAGAGAACATGAACCTGGCCTGGAGCTTGCTAAGCATGGGAGGCTGCTGGCCAGTGAAACCCAGGGACCTGCCTATCTCTGCTTCCTAAGTGATGGGAATGTAAATATGTACTTTTTTTACGTGGATGCTAGGGAGTGAACTCAGCTCCTCGTGGCTGTATGGCAAACACTTTACACTTTACTCAATGATCTACTTCCCCTGCCTCTAAAGTACTAAGATAGCACAACACATCTGAGTACTGAAGAAGGGCCCAGTGGAGAGATAAAAAAAATAAATCAATCAATAATTCAACAGAGAAAGATGTTGAGAGAACGGCAGGAGTCCAGACAGGAGGACCCAGTCAGTGCTTCAGAATATCCTAAGACTAAGACTGGTAAATTATGTATCTTCTCTGCTCCAAATCAGTTCTCAATTACATAGTTTGCTTTATTCAGATCTTGCCAGAATATAAAGATGCGATCACTCAAATCTGTATAGGCTGAAAGCAGAAGGCAGTAGTTGTTCAATCCCTGTTTCTACCTGTTCCATGGCATACGATGAACTGAAAACTCCACTGCTGCTGCTGCTGGAGCTGGTTGAGGAATCTGCAGAGCTCCCGGAGGGGGTCCCACTACCAGAAGTCTTCACGGTAAGAACTTGTTCATCAGCAAATCCCAGCTGGTGAAGGAGCTTTTGATCTTTATTCACTGTCAGCTGCACAAAGTTGTTTCTTAGTTACTGAGAGTAAGAAAGGAGGAAACTATTCAACCTGGGCTAACATGCCAACAATCATTAAACCCACCAGACTATCGTTCGTAAATATCTGTATGTTGTCCACAGGAGAGCACAGCTGTTTGGCTATCTTCCACCGGACACTGCCTATGGTTTCATTACTGTGAGCCTAGAAAATACAATACAACACTGGGTGAGAGAATTCACTTATTCACTTTATTTCATTACTCTCTGGAAGAGCAGTCAGTGCTCTTAACTGACTTCTCTCCAGCCTTTGTTTACTTAGTCCTTCACACAGCAGAACTGAGTGTCTGCTATGCACTGGACCTTTGCTATAAACTAAGAAGACTAGTTCTTTTCAAGAACTCCTGCTCTTGGGTGGCTCCCCTATACAAGTGTTAAATGCTCTTGTATGCCGTACTTTCATTCCTCGCATTTATGTATGGAGTAAGATCTCAAGCCATTCCCTGGAAGTCACTTCTATCCCCACCCTTTCTCATCAACCCTCTCCTAACAGCCACCTTGTGAGCTTTTATACCTGCTGCTCTCTATCTGAAAGATTGTACTAATAAAAGCAATTACTCTGCTGCTTTTCATATCCCTGCTTGAACATGATCCATCTCAGGGGTCCATCTTTATCCAAGATATTTCATGAATATCATCATCTTCAACCAACTTATTATCCTTTACTATTACTTATTCTTCATAACACTTAACTTCATTTGACACTGTATTTTATATTTACTTACTCTGTTTATACTCCAAGCTTTCCTTTCATTTCAGGCTTACTTTATGTATGTGTGTGGTGTATGAGTGTATGTATTAATGAGTGTGAAAACCAGAGAATGATTTCAAGTGTCTTTTTCTACTACTCTCCACCTTATTTTTTGAGGCACTCACTGAACCTAGAGTTCACTGAATAGCTAAACAACCTCTAAGGAATCTCCCTGGACCCCACCCCCAGCCCTAGGAGTTTAAGTACATACTACCATGCCCAGCTTTTCACCTGGGGCTAGGGATCCAAGTAAGTCTGCATACTTGTTCCCAGACATCTATCTTTATTTCCAATTTATTTATAAAGTATCATTGGGAACCACCATTTATCTTCACCAGCAACATTTTTATGAAAACAGGTATAGATATTAGTGTAAACCTACCTCTACAGTGAAGGTATCTTTGGTAGACTCATAGGTAACATTAAGAGTTAAAAGATGTCCATGAAATGAGGCACCATGAGGTAGAATAGTTCGTGGAACAGAGTAAAAGTCCTTGAAAGAGATAAGCCGACTGAGTCAGATACACTGTGGCACAACTGCACATGGCAAACACATGCTTGCGTCACCACTTCCTCTAGCAATATGAATCAAGTCACTCTAAAAGACGAGCACGTACCTCTATCGTGATCACATAGCGTTCTGCCAGAAGCAGCAGCCTCTCGATTATGACAAGTTTTGTTGATCTGTGAGTTACAAAGATTAAGAAAGTTTTAAAATATGTATGAAATGAATTGCTGACTTCAGCTCAATTCTATTCTATTCCACCAAACCCAGAATTACAGTCAAAACTGAAACACACAAAGACCAGAAAACCCGTTCACTCCGTGAGCAGTATTTAAGGCCACTCACAGCTGCCACACTCAAATGGAATATGGGAGGTAAAGCTGCCCCTTCTCGTGTTTCCTCTCCTTTTTAAACAGCTGTACTATAAAAAGTGGACCTAAGTCTCCAGGGCTTCATGTTCACCAATCTACCAAGAACAATCAGAGAATTTGATGTTCATAATCTCATAACTAAAATATGTCACAAAATTCTGCAAAAATATGGAATCTGACATTTGATGGGAAAATCAGAAGACAAGTGGAAACAAATATACCACTAACACAAGTTGTTAATTGAAAATAAAATCCAATGACTACTTGATCAATGACTTCTAGAATCTTACTTATCATCTGAGATAATAAGACTTGAGTAGCTTGTGGTCAGTAGCTTAAACTGCTAAGGAATAGAAATCCGTGCTAACACCCTCGCTTTAAATAGCTATTAGCTCAATCACACTGCCCATCCTCCCACAGGCAGATGAGAAATACCCAAGACCTTAATGAGTAAGAGAAGCGAGCAACCTGTTCTGAGTCCATCTCAACAATCAACTGAATTACAGACAGCACTGTGATGGTGACAGTATAGACAGCACTGTGATGGTGACACTACAGACAGCACTGTGATGGTGACACTACAGTAGAATAACGCAAACTCCCCAGACTACAGTAATTACAGATTCTAAAAACTTCTGAAATGAGACAAATGACAACACTCTTACTCAGATTCAACTCTGAAATACAGTTTATTAACACTATTTAAATAAGAATATTTTAAAAACTATGTGGCCTCTTTAGCTTGCTATATTTGAGATTCAGAATAAAAAGCACTAGAAAAGAGGGGTTGAAAGTATATTCATTTAAAGTAGCAATCAGAAAACCCAATCCAATAGGCCATAGGTAACTGATAGATAAACTCCTAAGAAACTGAGCAACAGAACTGAACTAAATCTTAGAAACATCGTGTAATAAGACTTCCATGTACATGCACACACAGAAACACATGCAAACATATGCACGCACGCATGCAAACAAGAATGTGGAAAGTATTCATTCTTATCATGAACTGACTCTATAATCACTTTGAACATTTAAAAATGGGGTCTTGTGGGGGCTAGGTCTCACTCCATCCCTTCATATTAATAAAGTATAACAAATACTCAGCAGATTAAAAAAAAACAGATTTTAAAAGAATCTGGGAAAGGACAATGTTTTGATTACCGTGGGTGTGTCTGTGGGCGTGCGCACGCATGCCTCTGTGTGTGTGTGTGTGTGTGATAATATCTCAACAAGTTAAATTATATACCTTGTTCCAGGAGTAAAAAAGGACTATACCTGCATCTGCCAGTAGAGGGCAGCAGAGGGACACTTGGGGCGTTAAATCCCAATGATTAGGCTAAGCATCATCAAAGAGGTAGGAAGTGAAGTAAAAGAAAACAATGTGCCCACAGGGCAGACGGGTAGGTATGAGCACCACTCAGGTGACTGCAGATCTTCAGGGCACTGACAAAAGGTGGACTTTAGGAAACATTCAATTATGTTTCTCCATGATAGAGCAGCTTACAGAAGCTCTGAGGAGCCTAGTGAAGAGATGGTGGGGAGGATGTAGCTTAAACATTTGTGATAATATTCACTTTTGTGTTGTGTTGTGTTGTGTTGTGTTCAGTTTTGAAGCCACTTACCTATACGGAGACTGAACTGATGTTGCCACAGTTGGCATGGCAGTTGCAGTGAGCATTTTGGTTGCTCGGGTCACAGCATGTGTTAGAGTGGGGCCACCGAGTGCTGAACTGGCTGCCTGTAAAGTACAAAACAACATTCTACATCTGGGTTTCTCACCCCGGTCTCTGACACTGAGGCTAACTTCTTGTTGCAAAAGCTGCCCTGCACACTGCACGGTACTTAGCAGGATCTCTGGTCTCTAAGCACTAGGTGCCAACCCGACTCTTTCCAGTTGTGACAATCAGTATTTACCAAATAACCTATGGGAGGCACAAGAAGAGTCAGTTGAGGGCTAGGAGATGGCTCAGCAGGTAAAACACTTGCCAAGAAAGCATAAGGATCTGAGCTGAATCCCTGGGACCCAAGTAAAGAGAGAAGGAGAACTAACTTAATAAAAGCTTGTCTTCTAACCTCCACATATGCAACATGGGATGTGAATCCCTCCTGTGCCATTACACACACACACACACACACACACACACAAATAAAAAAATATTAAAAAGAGCTAGTTGAGATATGTGAATACTTACTTATATTGTATTTCATATAGAAGACCTTGAATATTTAAGTCTTTTATGATGACATATTTGTATGAAAGTCACAATTTGAGGAATATTGTATACACTATAGAATAGTTAATGTTTGCCATGAGGAAGATCAATTTATTAATATCTAGGGACAGAGGCATTTATACTTTTGGAATACTCCATTAGGCATAAAACTTAAGCACAGATTTCAATTGAGCATTAATCTTCAATGCTTTAATCATGATGGAACTACAGTGGTCAAAGTGAATCGAGATGGTATTAAACCACAGGCTTCTAATGAACACAGACTGCCAACATCATTTACTTCCAAGTCTCCTGCTGTGGTTTGAAACAGCACTTATTGTAGAAATTTTGTGAAGCATGGACACTCTACTACCAAGTGGAATCTATGAACAATAGATGGTTCCTTATGTCCCACAAGTAGGAGCTAGCTAGATGGACAGACAGACAGATAGGAGAGGGGATAAGATAGAAGGTAAGATTTTATACAGAGTATAATTGGTGTGTGTGTATGTGTCAGCACGCATGCATATGTGCATATGTTCACGAGTACATGTGTGAGCTCATGCATGTGGGGCTCAGAATGTAAAACTATGTATCTACTGCTCTCCACCTTGGTTTTTGATACAGGATCTCTTCATTGAGCCTAAAGCTCAGTGTTTTGGATTCGCCTGCTGGCCAAGCGAGCACCCCTGAGAGTTGCCTCCAGTACTGAAGTTACACCCCACAGTAATGGCGGCCCGTAGTTTTGACTGTAGTTCTCATGCTTTGCAGCAAGCACTCAGCCCTGACCAACATCAGCGGCCATAGCTATTCGGAACACCATGATATGGTACTTTTGATCAATTCTCCAACAGTACCTAGTCACAGATATCAGCGCTCAACATTTATTTGAAAACATAAAACTTATAAAAGGGAAAAAGAACTCATTTAAAAGACCAGTTAATAAATATTTACTCACTTCTAGTCTTGTATAGCAATCAGCAATGAATTTCTTATGTAAAGACACCGAGTCCTGAAAGTAGGAAGTATATAGAAATTAAAATTAGACTTTGGCATTTAATTGTAACCATTAGTCAAGACAAAATAACAAAATAAATCAGATTGGGATACAACAAGGATCACAACTTACTGATAACAAAATACATACATTTTTACATGTTATGTCTGAGTAACTTTTTTCCTTGGACACTCACCTTCTTTAACCTAGGGTTTAGATTAATATAACTGTAGTTTATGATTAACTGAATAGCTTCATTAGCAATTTCTTCATCAGGTGATTCCATGGCTATTTTCCAAATGAAATCCATTCCTACCAACTCCAACTTTTCTACATACTGTGTAAAATTAAAATGCATATAATTAAACTTAATAGTACACTAGTATTACAAAATCACAGGTCATTATTTTCTGTAACATTATTGAGTCTGAACCTCTGTTTAACAAAATGAAGACCACTACGTCAACACTTGACTGCACTGATTCGGAACTCTCACATGAAAACCACCAGAGATAACAGGCATCCTCCATCGAATTCAGACAGGTGCAGGAATGTTTCTCTAGATAGTCCTGACACAGGCAGACATCTACCCAGAGAAGCTAATCAATCAGAAACTGAAAAGGCTACTAATTGTGGGAACCTGATCTAGTCCTTCCCAAAGCTCGGTTAGAAATAGAAGGATGCAGAGCTTAAAGTATCTTGTATATATCTTGAGTACTTCAGGTAGCAGGACCTAAACACCAGGGACTTAGAAAAGATCAACTGCTTGTTTTTCTGTCTTAGGGACATCTGTGAATATAGGCATGCCATGGTTCTCCATTTTCCTACTTCATAGTCAGTCCCCACATTCCCCTGCAATCCTTGCCAATGACATCCTAGGATATCCATCTTCCCATTATCAGGTTCATGTGAATCCCTACATGGAAGCCTACTGGACCAATGCTCCTGGAAATCCACCTGATAACCTCAGATGCAGAGCTGCTTCTACATGAGAGAGATGAAGAGTGGGTAGACTTCCTAGGTGCTGGGAAGGAAGGCAGGGCTAGGCATGCAGCCACCTGGTGCCTTCAAGGGAGCCTCTGCAACTAATGCCCGAGTAGGCAGGTAAAAAGACCTCCTTACTTAAACAAACATGTTTATGTTTTCAATCTATTAGAAGACAATTTTTCCTTCTGAATATCAAGCTATATCAAATACTTCAATGTATCTAGATTGAGAATAAGGTACGTACCAATTGAGCTCCTTGTCTTTTCAACCGATGATCACAGAGATTCACATTTTCAAAAAAAGTCTTAAATAAGTTGAAACCTAAGAGTATAGAATGCCAGTCAAACCCATGCACTCAGACACAGATAATCGGGGAAAGACTACAGTGAGGCAGAAGTGAAGGCTATAGCGCTCCTGGCAATGGCTTCTTAAACAGGCATCAAAAGTGGTCAGTGTATGATGGTGCAGGCCTGCAGGCCCAGAGCCCAGGAACTCCAGAGCAGCCTGGGCAGCCCACCCAAGTCCCATCTCAAAAAAACCAAAGACACCTTTAAAAAAAGCACAAGCAAGCCATACATCTTTAATCCTGACACTCGGGATCAGGAGGCAGAGGCAGACCTCTGTGGGTTGGAGCTAGACTGGTTTGCATAGCGAGTTCCAGATCAGACAGGGCTACATAAAGAAACCCTATCCTAAAAAAACCAGACAAATCAAAACAACAACAACCCACAAACAACATAAGAAAATACATGTAAACTAAACTTAATCAAAATTTAAGACTTTTGTGCTTCAAGGGACATTATCAAGAAAAGAACACAACATACAAAAATAGAAATTTTTACAAACTATGTATCTTCTAAGTAGCTAATACCCAGAGTATATAAGAAGCCTGTACAACACAACAGTCTAATTAAAAAACAGTCAAAATCACAACTAGACATTTATCCAAAGAACCTATACACACAGACAAAAAACCAGTCTGAACAGATGCTCGGTATCATTCGTTATCAGAAAAAGCACGTCATAACTGCAGATGTAACTCACCACCCACCAGGACGTCTTTTAAAAGGCAGATAAATAAGCGTACTGACAATGAGGAAAACTGGAACCTTTGTACATTGCTGGTGGGATTATGAAATGGTGTAGCTACTTTGCAGAAACAGTTTGGCAGATCCTCAAAGGTTAGATCTCATGGCAATGTGACTCTAAAATTCATAACCAAAAGAAATGAGAACATAAAAAACTACTATATGAATGTTTATAGCTCAAAATGGTAGCGATAAATGTTCACTGACCAATGAGTGAAAATCATGGGACATCTACAATGAAGTATTATACTCCTAATGTGACATCACAACCATCTGGGTGCGCCTTGAAAACATCACTCTTCAGCCGCAATCAGAGAAGCCAGGGAGGAGAGGTCCCAAATAGTATATGATTTCACTTGTACCAAATTGGGTCAGTCCATAAGGGAGAGACCAGAGGCTGGACAATGGAAGGCTGGAAAGTGGCTGCCAATCAGCACAGGGCTCCTCTTTTGGGTGATAATGACTATAGTTAGAAAGTAGTCAAGGCTGCACACGAGTCCAGACTAGAAGTCACTGACAGTATATTTACAAAATGAAGTTTTACAAAATGCAATTAAAATAACTCAGCTGAAAGAAATAACTGAAAGGAAGCACTATGTACCTTAGTATATCTTTACCTACTGAATCCTGTTTATCAAGGAATACCACAAAGATATTTTGGCAATTTAACCTATTAGGCTATATTATTTTAAAACTCAGTAAGACACCACACGGTTATGTATGCGGAGAATTACAAATTGTTTAGCTGCTTGTGAGAAGTAGGATTAAAGTTAAGAATAAAATCTCTCGTAAGCTTTCCCTACCATTCATAGTGATTTCATATGACTCCAATTTCAGAATTTTCTCCTTGAAGAGCTGCTGCTGAACGTCACTCTCCAGATCGTGCTGCCCCTTTGTAAACCACTCAAAGCACATCTGTGGATGAAGACAGAACTGCCCTAAGACCAACCACAATCCACTGCAGACAGAAACATATGGCCATCTGGATAGTAAAGAGACGTTTTCGATACTTCTAACACTCCTGTAACTGCTCCAGTGATACAGGGAACTGAAAGGTTTGGAGTTCTGAAGCGGATGGACAGGATATCCTGCTGGTGATGGAAACATGCACTCACACTTCTCACTGGAGCTTATGCCTGAGTCTTCCTGCCAGCATTCAGGTAAGCCTTGTGTATGCCAGCCCAGTGCTGAGCACTGCCACACACTCAGTCCTTTCAATATGCCTATGAAGAAGCTACTATTATTCTGTCAAGTGAGAGGAGATGGAGACTCATTTTTAGCAAGTGAAAATGTTAAAGTGTTTCCATTTTTACTGTAATTGTTCTTAACTCATGTTTTCATTTCTAGGGATACAACATTTTTAGGATCCAAGTTTTGTAGCAGTGATTTAAAATTTAGTCTCACAGGAAAGGAGAAATTCTTCACAATTCTTCAGTGATATTCATTTTGTTGACTTTATTATTTTAACCGGAATTGAGAAAAATGATCAAAGAGCCCACACATTTATGTCTATCATGGATGCCTTTTAAGACATGTTTTTCCTATTATTTACTGTCCCTGCTCTGCCATTCAGTGTTCACATACTTCACAGTCACAGCAAACAGGACTCAGAACACAGATGATATGAGACACACAGAGGAGGGTGGCATTTTAGTGCAGTGTCACAAACCCACAACCCTACGCCTTACCTCTCTATCTAACTCACAGACGTCCTGGCCAGTTACAAGGCACTCCCAGATTTCTTTGGCTCGGTTCCACCCAAGATACAGTGTAGCTTCTTGTAAGAAAAATGCCAGAAATTTCAGATGTGCCTCTAAATACTGAAAAGAGCAGTAATGCAACTAGTTAACTTGTTTAAGGCATTCATCCTAAAAGAAACATTACAATAAAATTCTACTAAACAGATTTACACAGAACACCTGTCATGTAATTCATGATAAAGTAAATATGACAAATGGACTTATCAGCCAATAATTCAATGCAGCAGAAGCAACTTCAAATTTATTACAAAGTCAGTTGATTGTAGATATCAATCAACTTCAATTTCAGTAATCTCAAAAGAACCATAATACAAGTGGTGAAGTTAAGTTTTATTCCTTGTAGTTTTGGGGGGTTTTGGTTTTGTAGAGAGCAGGTCTTACTCTGAATTCTAGAACAGCCTAGACTTCAACCTATATAGCCCGTGCCATGAATTCACAAAACTTGTCCTGCCTCAGTCTATGGCTGCAGTTCTCAACCTGTGAGTTATGACCCCTCTGGGAAATCAAAAGAACTTTTCACAAGGTCACATGTAAGATATCCTGCATATCAGATATTTACATTATGGTTCATAACAGCAGCAAAATAGCAAATTTACAGTCATGAAGTAGTAACAAAAATAATTTTATGATTGGGGAATCAGCACAACATAAGGAACTGTATTAAAGGTCTCAGAATTAGGAGGTTGAGAACCAATGGTCTAACTGAGTTCTGAATTAAAGATGTGAGGCACTATACCCAGCTAAGATTTTTTAAAAAAAAACATTATTAGCCATCAACTGATTTGAAAAACAAAATGCATGACCTATAGAATTGTACCTAAGAAATACTATTTTTCTAAACTTAATTTGAAATTATAGTAAAGACGGGAGAGATAGCACAGTGGGTGAGAGTACTTATTGCTCTTGCAGAGGGCCTGGGTTCAATTCTCAGCACCCACATGGTGGTTCATAACCACCTGTTACTCCAGTTCCAGGAAATCTGTCACCCTCATCTGATCTCTCTGAGCACCAGGCCCACATACAAACATGCAAGCAAAATACAAATTAATAAATCTAATGAAAAAAAAGAGAAATAATAAAGTTATAGTTAAGATTCAAAACCGTTCCCTCATTACAATGATTGCTCATGGAATCCTTTTAGAGTTGTACCCAACAAATATTTGTTTTACAGTTCAAATAGAAAAATCAAGCAAATCCCCAAAACCACGAAACACAAACACAGTGCATGATACCTCCCGGTAAGTATAGCGGCCATCCACCAGTGTTAAGCCAGTTAAGCCTCCAGGCCCAGCCACAGCTGCTGCTAGTCGGTGACAAGCTAGTAAGCTTCCCGTTACCAGTTTGACTATTTCAAAATTTTTCTTCAGGTCTTGAATAATGCTCTTAACAAAAGCAACAGAAACGAGAGTGGCATGAGAATCTGCAGTCATTTTGTTGTTTAATATAACATAGCACTTATTTTAGAATGTAGCCCCAGATGAAAGAGCAAACATAAGATTTTTTTCTGACAGTTAATAAAATCAATCTGGTATTTACTAGGGAACTAAGACACTATGAACATTGCAACTAAGAGAGAAATGACTCTTTGAAAAGAGCTATTACACTCTATGTGCTTTCCTTGATTTCACCCCCAAATCCTTGACATCAAGAAAGCTCTACCTAGCTTCTTAGACAAAGTAATCTTTTTGTAATGGAAAAGATTCTTTTTTTGAATCTTTTCAAATTTTGGAGCTATCATTAATATTTTTAAAAGCTAGCCTAGTTATCTTAATAAATGAAGCAATCAAGAAGAGTTAGGATTGTATCAAAAGAAAGACCTAAAAAAAAAAAGAAAAAAGAAAAGAAAGACCTCTTCTGGGAGAGTTCCAGATGATTACAAACCACTGACACTAATAAACGTAAGCCAGTGGGAGCCTATCAATGCGACAACCTTGGCAACACTTGCTTATTACAATTATTACAATAGGCTATGCACATAAGAATCAAAAATAAGCATATTCCTACCTTGTCTTGCTTTTGATAGGTTTGTTTTATAAATGAACGAGTGATTTCATGAAGCTGACGTAAAGCTGGAACCACCCATACAAACTGCGGATTATTAAGTTGAGATGACTATAGAGTTAAAAAGAAGTTACATTAATTAAGTTTACAATTAAATGGCAGTTGTTTACTAGCTATAAAAAATGTCTGAGTCAATTATTTCACTGTTACACATTCTATAATTTTCATTTTCATATTATTTATTTATAGCTTATCTCCATGCAATCATAATTCAGTCTTCAACTTCTTACTCTGCATGCAATTTCCTAAGGCCAAGAACTGCAAACAGGAGTGGATGTGAAATGACAGTAAATGTACAGGGGGACATCAGCAAAAAACAGACAGGGAATTAGCAACTTCAGAGGACAGATTAAGTAGCACAGGGCTGCTAAGACATGTTGACTCAAAAAATAAACTGATGGCAAAGCTGAACACTGAACTGGCCAGCAAGGGAAATGGACTAAGAATATGGCTTTCTTTAATTAATGATCTGATTAAAATACTGGTAATGAGTTAAGTATTAAAGAAAATAGAACCCATTTCTATTTCTACTTAATAACTGAGGAAGGGGCTGGTGCAGCCACGAGGCAGACATGGCTTAGCATGGGTGAGCTCCTGGGCCCCACTTCCAGCACTTCCCTGACTCCATCCAACCCATTACTACTTTCATTAATTATTATGGATACTTTACTCAGACTACACTTTATTTTCAAAGCATTTCAAATATACTAACTCTGAGAGTGATACAACAATCTAGATCTTTGTGTCATAGATCAAAAAAATCTGAAAAGCATGCAATTGGCCTTTAATCAATAACATCTTTTGAACTATAAACTTTCATAATAAAATTGCTACCAGATTAAATGCTATCGATCAACTGATTATTAATCAAAACAACAATTAAGGCGTTACTATTTATTTAAAAGGCTAATTTTTTTTGTTTTAAGTAATTTTTTTTCCCCAAGACAGGGTTTCTCTGTGTAGCCCTGGCTGTCCTGGAACTCACTCTGTAGACCAGGCTGGCCTTGAACTCAGAAATCCGCCTGCCTCTGCCTCCCAAATGCTGGGATTAAAGGCATGTGCCACCACTGCCCGACTGTTTTAAGTAATTTTATTAAATCTTTCTGCAAAATGAACACCCTGTTCAAAGGATAGTATTGAAGTCTTAAAGAAATGCACCTACTACTATAGGTTACTTTGTGCAAACTATACTTTCTCCTCACCTCATATACGTAAGGCAAATAAGTTACCAAATACCATATTTCCTGGATTTTAAGACACATTTCTATGACCTTTACACTTCTCAACTTGATACTTCTTCAATTATGTCAACAGACACTTACCAGCCACTAAATATTAAATGTAAGTTTTGATAACTGCCCATTATCTTTGTATATACAAACTTAACTATACATGAAGAGCATTTGTTCATCTACCTGTTATCTGGGTTGAGCTGTTATTTAGTATAGGTAGTACCAAACAAAGATGGCCTTTAAACCTGAATTAGGGTTACTAATTTATTTAAATGTTATTGGAAACATAACATGACATAGCATGACTACTTTGATGTGACTGTCCAAGCAGTTCAAATCATTTTCAAAGCCAGAAGCCACTATGCAGACCGCTCCCTTCCGTGGAGCTCTCCCACTCGGCACTGGTGTCTCTGCCTAACGCTTACACTGATTCACAGCAGCTGCTCAACCTACTGTTCAGCACTCAAAGAGAAAGTTGCTCTCATGAAAGATGAGCAAACAAACCTCCACATGCTTCAGTATGCCTCAAGGACTGCTGGGGATGCAACTCAGTGTCAGCACACTGGCCTGTGTGTGCAAGCCCAGACTCAATTCTCCTGTACCAAAGATTTCAGAGTGCTCCAAAACAATACTACAGATAATGATAACCAGTGTGTAAAGAAGTTACACATAGTTAATAAAACAAAACAAACAAAAAGGTTTCACTTAACCTCTGATGTAAGTCTAAACAATGGCTGGTAAATGGAAAATGAACTTTTTCCCTTGATTTCAGGGCAGAGTCTCAGGTACCATGGCTGGCCTCAGACAAACTATGTAGTTGAAGATGATCTTGACTCTGAGTCTCTTGTCCATCTCCTAAGCACTGGGATTTGCAGACATGTGTTATCACACGTGGCTCATAGTGTGCTAACGATGCAACTCTTACTAGGCCTTCTTTATGCCAGGTAAGCATTCTACTAACTGAGCTAAAGTTCAACCCCAAAAGGTACTCTGTTTTTCTTCTCTATAAATCCAGTAACTCTGCAATGCAGGCTGCAATCTCTGGCATCTTCAAGTCATAGAAATAAGGCATTTCTTATGGAAGGCAAACTATTTCTGAAGTTAGCCAGAATATTTTTGCTAAACCAAAATTGTAAAGACAATGAGGAAAATTGTGAGGCTTGTATCTGAAATGACACCTTCCAAAAGAATTACAAAAAAGAATATACATAAAATCTTTAGCAATAAGCAGATACATTTAAAAGTGTCATGACTAATTAGGTCAATTATGGTGAGAGGAAATTATGCTTCGAATAAATTAAGAGAATAATCATGTACATTGGGATTTAAGAATTATTGCTGATACAGTCTCTCTGAAGGTTAGAAATCAGGAAACAATGTTAGCCACGGTTGTCTATGGAATTATATTGTTAAGTTACAAAAACAACAGAAAATTCCTCTGCTTGCTAAAGATGGCTGCAAGTAAACTGAATATATTTGATGACGCCACTGAATTTAGTGTGCTCTCCAAAGTACAGTGACACTAAAGGAAGCTGCAAGGCTCAGCCGGGATGGCTGCAAACCTGTTTGCATTCTCCTCCTTCACCTTATGAAACCCAGGACACATTTACTGCCTCAGCAGGTAGATATTCTGTCTAGACACTTCTTACTAGAAAGCCCACTGACTTCTTACACCTAAAGGTAGGTATCGCCATGCAGTACCTTAGGAGACATAAAAGCCAAGTCCACCCCAATTTCTCTTATTACTATCCTCTAAGCACCTAAAGAAAGCATTCATATTCTTTTGAGTTCTCTCTTCTTAGGGCTGAACAACCTCCCTCCCCTTTTCCTTATCTGTATTGCTTTTTCAGTTTTAGATTTTTATCTAGAAATAAAGTTAAAAAAATTATACAGGAATCAAGTCTTTAAGCAGAAATTTCTCCTCTACTACCTGCACCACTGTGAGAGCATTTGTACTGAAGACGCTGGATAGCTTTACTGTCTATTCTATCCTTCAGCAAACAGAAGCAACTCACTGATATACAGATCAACTGTTCCAAATCTAAAAACCTAGGTTCTAAAATTAAAAGCTCCTCTGAGTGCTAATATTATGTTCAAAATTTTTCTCATTTTGAATTTGGGACGTTGAACCAGCAAAGTCTTTGTAAATATTCTAAAATGCAAAAGCTCCAAAACTAGAGACACTGTAGGTCCCAAGCATTTCAGACAAGGCTTACTCAACCTGTGTAAGTACAACAGTGTGTCTTCCTAGGGTGCAGGGGAGGAAGAGGAGGGAACTAATATTTACCAGAAGCCTGCCAGGTGCTGTCAGGAGACCTATAGACAGACTATGGAATATGAAAACACCACTTCTGGAGAAAACATGGTATCTGTTTGTTTAGTAATTGTTTTTTGGATGGAACATTTAAACTTTTAACTGAAGGAGATAGGAAGTGAAGTAAGAGACACAGGATCAGGGTGGACAGTGGAGGGCATAAATGAAGCAAGGGAGGAAAGAAGACCACGGGAGCTGAGGGGATCTTGGCAGAATCTGTAGAAATAAAGTCAGAGTTTCTGAACATGACAGTGGAACTTGGGAACTTGGAGTGTCAAAAGCAGCAGGAAGGGAATCAGTTGGGGGAGAAGAGGTAGCTGAGGGCAGGAGGGGAGTAAGAGGTGGTGATCTTGTCTTACCCTTCGCTTAGTTTCTGTGTAGCCTGGCAGGGAGACATAATCCCCAGTCAGCCCACCTTGCTGCCTGGCAGGAAAGGGCATAGCATAGAAAAACACCTTTAGTGGCAGTAAATATTTCACTCCCCTGCCAGGGGTCTTAGATCTTCCCACTGCCCCCCTTCAGCAATGTGCACTGTGAGTATCTGTGAAGCACTTAGCAAACTGACAAGTGCTCCTATATAAAATACAAGCTACTGTTACATGGGGAGAGAGCAGCAGGGAATGACAAGGAAGAGTATTCCTTCTGAATCTCATAAAATGACCAGATAGTTTCCTTTTGCTGTTGTATTGTTATAAAGCAACTGACATGAATGAAGTGACTGCAAAGAGAAGCAATAAAGACGCACTAGTGCAACTGACTAGGACAGCTAGGTGACGCTCAGCTGGGACAAGGGAGGAACAAAGGTCCAAAGGAGTCTCTGGGTTTAAAAGGTATTTACCTCAAGGGAAGGAAATGTCCCTTCAGCTTCAACCTGTATATCTATCTATAAAGAAAAATACGTCTGTTGCCTAGAAGAGTATTTTCCTAGAAAAGGTTCCTTTTCTTTATTGATACTATTGAAGGAAATATATTTCAGTAACTCAAAGAAAACCAATCGTAAGAAGAGAGCCTGCTAAATTATGTGAGTCACTGAGCAGAGGGAACTGGAAAACTTAAATTCTGAGTAGAAAGCAAGCATAAACATTCAGCATTCCTTTTAACCCCGGCATTACTTGTGTCAGTTTGTGAATGTTTTTTAAAAATCCCTAAAGTTAGATCTTATGCAGAAAATTCCACTGATCAAAGTTCATTGTTAGAAATTTGAAACACTACACTCTTATACTCCCACCTAAACTACACGGCCAGACAAATTCAAGTGCACAAAAGCCTGGGAAATCGGCAAAGCTTGTTGTGAGAACTTTGTGTCTATGTGTATTCAGATGAAAGCCACAAGTGTCCAGGTCCTTTGAAGAAACACCAGTGGAGACCACAGAGAGGTCTGCCTGATGAAACACTGATAAGTCCCCATCTATTTTTTTTTTTTTTTACCAGAAATGTTTTCATGTTATTAATATGAAACTCCAAAACCAGAATGGTTCCTACATGGCTGGGATGTGAGTCCAGGGCTGCCTGAGTGCTGCCTGCGGCTCTGGTCAGGGCTGCTGGAGAAGGAAGGCATGCACATGCACATGTGTGTGTGCAGGTGCCCCACCTGTACACCAGCACCACACGCACCTCCCCTGCTTTCTCCTATCCACAAATACTCACTTTCCCTTAGGGGAGAAAAATGGGGACAGAATTTATTTAGAATTCAATGTGCTTTAAAAATTATATATACTCTACATATAATTTAAAAGGAAAATGAAGCTGAAAGTGATACAATTTCATAAAAATTATTCTTCAGTGGAACCCTAATTTTTTTCCATTTAAGGGTAACCTGCTACTAAGTTCTAAATAAAGCATAGCTCATAAAGATCACATGTGTATATTAATATTAGCCTAATAAACACTAAAATACCTTAGAAGTAGGATGCTATTTATAATACCTTAGTTGGTTCCATATGGAAACACTTACCTTAAATCCATCTTTCTTGTTTTTTTCCAAACCCGACCATTCTCCAGGCTGAAAATTCAGGGAGATATAAGCAACTTGGTAAAAATAAAACTTATAGACCCAAATTTGGATTCTAAGGTAAAAGTTTTCAAATAGGACATTCCAATTAATTTACATAATAGGGAGGAAATTTTCTTGGCTCTAATCACTCAAAACAGTATTACAGCTCTGACAACCAAGTTAGAGTAAAGCCAGAACCAACCCTTTTAATGTCTTCTATGCATTTAATGATGTAGCTCCTCTTGACCGCCTCCTTCACTGCATAGGCATCGCTGAGGATTGTGAGGTGCTCCTCCAAGGCTTGCTGAATAAGGCTACTGGGCAAGGTTGGAAGGTGAGCCAGTTCCCAGAGGACATCTAACACCTGCAACAGCACCATTATGATGAGCCATCCCATAAGCATACGAGACCATCTGAAGTATTTGTAGCTAGAAAAATCCATTTGCTTTTCCTGCCTTTCCAGAAGTGGCCTCAAACCGAGCTTCCCGGCCTATTCGTCCAATCAGACTCAGCAACTTCTGTCTCACTCTGTCACTCTCGGTCTCCCAGCTCTGCACAAGAGAACAGACAAGACACAGAGAGGTGTCAAAGTCAAGCTAGTGAAATCAGCAAAACTGTTAAAATTCAGCAGTCTCAACATTCAGCAGTCTCAATTAATCTGGAGCCCCAAGATCTCTCAAACACTGGACCACCAAAAAGGCAGCATATACCAGCTGATATGAGGCCCCCAATACATATACAGCAGAGGACTGCTGGGTCTGTGATCAAAGATGATACACCTAACCGTCAAGAGACTGGAGGCCCCAGGAGTTCAGAGGTCATGTGGGGTTGAGAGTGCGAACAACCTGGTGGAGACAGGGGTGTGGGTTGGCGGTATGGTATATGGAACAGTTGGAGGGTAGATGAGGGGTGGGGGCAAGGAGTAAAATCTGGAGTGTAAAAAATTAATTAATTAATTAATGAAAATGGAACAAAAAGGTTAGAAAGGTAAGAGAAGCCCATTTGAAGGCAGCTGTTGGGGGATGGTAAACTTACCTTCTGAATGAGGACAAACAGATGCGTAAGCTGATCTGTGTTAAACTTCACAGCTGCTGCAGCAATGATTGTATGAATGTTCTCAATTACTGTAGATGACTGTCCTGACTAGAAAGAAGGAGACACCGGAGAAAGTTAGGGCCTGGGACTTGGCAGAACCTAAGTCTTCTTCAACTTACACAACTTACACAACGACTGTAGTCTAATGAGCACTCGCTTCCATGACAACACTGGCACTGTCACACAAAGCAACCATTCCTAAGGGTCACCTGACTGTATTCCCACTCCCAGCAGCTCCACGTCTTTTATATGTGAAAAAGCAAAAAAAAAAAAAAAAAAAAAAAAAAATCAAGATATCAAGATCTTGGTCTGATATTTATTTTAAAATGAGAATAAAATATTTTCAACAAAAAATTCAAATTGATTTATTTTGAACTGATAAAATTACAAGGCAAATATACGTTTAGTGTTTTTACAGATTAGCGATCATGGCTTTGGTTGAGAGTATTATTGGCCCCATTTTAAATGTTGCTTATAAAATCTTTATGACTTCAACTAGTCCTTTTGAGCCAATGTGCAGTAAGTCTGCATCAGAGCTATAGACCCACAGTGGATGACTGACACTCAGTTTATAACCTCAGTCATGGTACAGAATAGAAACCTGCAAAGCAGGAAAATGTTTGTAGGTTCAGTTAATTTTCTCCAAGTAGTTGTTCATTAAGTATAGCAGGTATATTCTCTCCCTCCTTCCATTCTTCCGATCCTCCCTCCCTCTGTCCCTCTCCCCTAATCTCCACCTCATGTGGGTTCAGAATGTATACTGAGAAAACATTATATATGGGAGTGTTCACCAAGGCCATATACGGGAAAGTAAAGTCTAGGAACCTAGGAGTGCTTTTCTGTCATCTTGCCCAACTGCAATCCTCTCTGTGCTGCTAGAAGGGAATCTGCTAATTGTGCTCCACAGTGCTCTGACAGCTAGCTTCCTGTGATATACACTGAGTGGCAGGACTGGAAGAGGAAGGAGTATTTGGGGTTTAGGCTCAGAGAATAAATACAGGGCTGGTGGGGCAGCAGGGGCTCTGGCATTGCTAGTGGGAGTGGCACTCTCCACTTTTACTGTCTGCAGCTTCCAAAGTGGATTCCTCCCAGCGTCTTCTATCTTAGCAACACTTTTTGTTTTGGTTTTAAATTTTTTAAAAAATTTTTTATGTCTGTGGGTATTTTACCTGTACATATGCCTGTGTGTCACATGCATACATGCTGTGCAAACAATTCCTCAGTGTCAAGTCCATGTGTCTGAAATGCCTAGCACAGTTTGTTTCCAACCAGATTCTGACTGCTACAGAATTAAGTGTTCTTAAGTTACGAAGAACATCAGCTTTCACTATGACTTAGAGCTTGAGATGCTGGTGTGATGTGATGTACACATGAAGGTGAGGTGTCTACATATTTAGACGCTGCACTGCGAAGTCTGAGTTAGTGAGTCATAGTCAGCAACACACAAATGTAATTAAAGTCACAGGAGAGGATGAAACTGACTAATGAAAGCTTTTGAGGTGACAGAGGGCAAAAGATTAAGGCTTGAGGGGGAAAAGCAAAGTAGAAAGGAGTATCAGCCAGGCGTGATGGAACACATCTATAAACCCAGCACTCAAGAAACTAAGGCAGGGAATTTCAAGTTTAAGTTCAGCTGCGACTACAGTGAGAACCTGTCTGGGGGGAAAAGACAGTGACAGAGGCAATGCAAACAGAAAAGGAGAGCCAGGTTGGAGTCTGTCATACTGACAAGTTCTAAAAAGCTAAAATCTAAAAACCTGCTGTTACTATCAACCTCATTTATTAGACTAAGAAGATTATAATGAAAATTAACAATACAAAGAAAAGTAACAGGGCTGATAAACAGAACATGTATACCTATTCCTATCTCTGCACCAGCTGACACAGAAACTTTCTGGGAAACTGACTTTTTTTAACAGAAAAAATAAGAATCAAGTCTGAAATGTCTTGTGAGTATGACATTCCTTTTATATATGTAATTTATTTTTTCTGGAACTGAGAATGGAACCTAGAGCCTTGTATTTACGAAGCAAGTGCCCTACTACTAAGCTAAGTTCCTTAGTCTCCAACCCCTTGTATATGCAATCTTAATAAACCATAAAACAGACTAGGTATAGCTCACCTAGTGCAAACCAGAGGAGGTTCCCCTGGTTTGACTGACTCCTCACCACCCTACCCCCTTTCCTGTGATCCAAACATCAGAAAAAGGCAAAAATAATTCTGCTCAACTTACTTGTATCTTCCAAATTTTAGTGAGTTCATCTAGTGACAATTTACTGCCCAAGAGTTCAATAATTCCCTTTATTCGATCACAGTATTGTGCTTGGTCTATGTTGCCTAATAGAGGAAACATCAGAGGGGGAACCAGATGCAGTGAATAACAACTCAATTGCAAAGCAATAATAACTTCCTAAGATTACCTAAAGACTAATAAAAATAAACAAGATGTTTGCACCTTTTAAAAGTAAAAATAATTTACATGTCAAGTAATTTTTATTTTTTGAAAGAAACTTACCTTCCAGTGCAATTGACAGAACTGAGTTTTCAACTAGCCAATCTAGTAATCTGTCTGTATCTATAGCATTCTTCACAGACTTGGATAATGTACTATCTTCTATTAGTTTTGTTACCTAAAATGACAGCATTAGCATGAGGGAATAAATATGCATAATCAAAATCTTCTCTCATATATGTATAGTCGTTTTATACTCTTATACAACAGTCTAATAATTAATCAAAATATTTCAAAACCAGCTTATTTCTTAAAAGTTAACAACTAATTATGATGTCTTCTTAAAAAGAAAATGGGATCGTTCTCAGAGATCTACTTAATCCTTAGACTGCCTGTGACTGGCTTAATGACAAGGACCCAACATGAACTGCAGCCATGACCTGTCCTCCACATTTCCTAACGGAAGGAGGAGCCAGGAGAGAGCCCATCTCTGGTGATGGGAACTTGAAGTTAAGCTTGTGGATCATCCATGGCCAAAGGGCAGATGCCCCAGAATGTGGAAGTAAGACACAGACAGAGTCCTGGCACTGGCCTGCTCAAACTGTACTTGTTCACACTAGCCTTTGCTTGTACTCATGGTCTGGTTATCCAACTCTTCATATATGTGAAATATCTTAGTCCCTTTCAATAAAGTCTTCTTTTCACTTAAAATGATCCAGGATGAGCTGATTTGACTTAGAGCCAAAAATCCAAAAACTAAAGGAAAATTAACTGGACTCATGACTGAATTAGGGCATTAGCTTACCCTGCCATCCACTGAACCCAACCACATTGCTTGAGCGGATCTAAAATAAACTTTAGGAAGCCGAGGAAAAGTCCTTTTAGCAATTTGCTTAGACTTGCACTATTATTACAGATACTTCATTTTGTCCTAACATTAGCTAGAAGATAAAGCTATATGTGAAAGAAAAAGAAAAAGAAAAAGAATTGTTCCTTAGTAAATATCTAAGGATGATACTGTAGGAAATTTCACAAGAACAATTTTCAGAGAGATTCTTGAAATAGCAGACAATTCACATATAGTACCTGTTTTCTCTGTCTTCCAGAATCAAGAGAATTTATTTTCTCCCAACATCTTTATATTAAAAACCACATGAGTCAAGTGCAGACTTACTTCCTTGAGGGAGTTCATCTTAGCACTGAAGTGTGGAGACTTCAGCATGCGCAGCAGAATGTCCAGGCGAAGGTCGTCCACAGTCGTCACCAGAGCCGGTTGGAAGCGCATGCAAAGTAACTTAATGGCAGACAAGAGCTCAGGGATGCTAACCAACCTCTTTCATTTAATAAAAAACAGAAAAACAAACAAACAAACAAACAAAAACTGTAAAAACATCCTGATATTAATTCTCATGACATATGTCATAGAGGTTAACAGTGGCCAGAAGACAACTCAGTTTTTACATGGTCAGTTAACTCTCCTAAACAAAAGTTAAACTAAGTGGTGAGGGGCAAAGAAAGGAAAATGGATCATTGCAGAAGAGACTCAAGGTAGGAAAGTCTTTATCAGTGTTAAAACTGCTCTAAAGAACTTCCAATACACTCAAAAATATATTAGTCTACTCTAGTCTGATTGTAATACCATCAACATCAGGTTAGAAAAATTCTGAATTAGGTATCATTCCTGAGAATACCGTATTTGTTCTATTTACTGAGACAACACTATCTCAAAGTACCTTTTTGGGAAAGAGGCAGGAAACTTTAATTAACTTGACATTAACAGCATATGAAGAGGATCCAGAAAGCAATGGCATGCAAATTTTCCAAGACTTGGCTTTGCTATCATGGACTAAGCAGTGCTAGGCTCTACCTGTCTAGGGAGTAATTACCTTGTCTTTGAGGTCTTTCTCCTCTACACTCCGCACATCCTGGATTGTGGTAAGGATGACAGGGTCTAGCATAGGCTGTAGACATAAAATACTAGTTATAAAGAACTCCTGAATCTATGATACAATAGCTACTCCTCACTGCCATTCACAAAGGAGAGGGCACAGTGAAAAGTATAAATTCTAGCTGGCAGTGCCACCACTAACTACCTGACCATCCCAAGTGCCCTTAACTGACTCTGTGCCTTTATCTCTTCAATGTAACATGAGCAAAGTTCCTCTCACTACATCATGTAAGAGTTATCTGAAGAACAATTCAAGACACATGAACTTCCCTCTTAAAACAGTAAGAGGTATGGCAATCTTCTGTTTGTTTGTTTGTTTGTTTGAGGGAGGGTCTCACTATGTAAACTTGGCTGGTCTGGAACTAGTCTGGTCTCTAACTGAGAAATCTGTCTATGTCTGAATTCCAGGTCTGGCATGAGTACTTTTATAATAAAATATTTTATATTTGACTTTTAAAAATGGATACAAGTAAGCATAGACTATGCAAAACAAGCCGCATAAAAACTACTTTTATTATGAATGAGAGAGATGACACACTGCTCCAGAATGAGAACACAATCATGCATTTAACTCTAAATTGTTAGGTGAGAAACAGTAAAATTGTAACTGAGGTAAACTGACCCTTCCAGTGAAATAAGCAATTACAAAAAATTAGATAGAAAACCAGTATTTGGCTGTCAGAAGCAAGACTATATTGTCAATGAGTGAAAATGTCATCAGACACTAATCCAGATCCAACTTCTTCCTTCATAAAGAAGCTGACAGTGCAGGAAGGGCTGTGGATGTGATTACAAAGTGAGTCAGGACTCCTGTCAGCAGTGCCAGGCCACTCGATCCTCACGGCACGCTGGGAGACAGACATTGTTACTGTCAGCACTCTGCAGCAGGGACAACAGCAGCACACACTTCTAGTCACCCCACACAATGAAGACACGTATGTATGGAGCTAACATGTCCATGATGTGTACACACATGACAAGATAGGTTAGAACAACAGATGACAGCAGCTGTAGCGTAGACTTCCAGCTCTCACTCTAAGTGTAGACTCACCCTGCTCACATGTGTGTGTGCGCACATACACCTTCAGCAGAACTCACTGATTAGCATTTAGAGTAGGTATGGTAAATTTTCTTACATAAAATACATACATTTAAAAGCTAGCCCTGAGCTTGATTCATTAAGCTAATTGAATTACTAATTATAATTAACAAAACCTCAAATTATTTTCTTTTTGGTCTTAGTGTTTTGGTTACTAAACTATTGATTTGAGCTGGGCTGCAGCTCGGTTGGTAGAGCGCTGGGCAAGAAAGCACGACGTCCTAGGTTTGAGCCCAGCACTGAATAAACGTTATCTGGTGGTATACATCTGTAATCCTGTCACTCAGGAGGTGGAGGCAGGAGAATCTAAAGTTTAAGGTTGTCCTTGGTTACACTGTAAGTTTGAGGCTAGTGTGAACTACATAAGACCCCATCTCAAAAATCAAAGCATAACAAAAAAACCTCTTATATTGATATACTTAATCAACTGTCATCATTAGATATCTCTAAAGAACTTAACACAGAATACAGAAAATATCTAAATTCTATATTTTTTCCTTAAAAATTTTTATATATTATTTTGATGTCTAAAGAAAGCATTTAACTTTGAGAAACGGCAGAAATTTATCACATATACTTAAAAAAAAAAAGTACCACTCCAGTTAATCTGTTCCCAACAAAATGATGTACTAGCAAAAAACAATAGTACATACAGAAATAAGGTCCCCAGGGGCATTATGCTTGATACAATTTCAATATCTATGCAAGCTTTCACAGACTTACTTATAAAATTTAAATGGAGGTATTCTGATAGGACATTTTGTTTGATAACTTACTAACTGGAACAGAGAGCCACAAGAAAGTCCAAGGCCTTCAGTGTTAAAAACTGAACACTCGAGGGACTACCAAGATGCTTCACTGACTAAAGGAAATCCTGTATAATAAGGACCCGAGCTCAGATCATGAGTGCAGGACTCCCTCACCCTTTTTAAAGGGGCGGTGTGCCTGTAACCTCAATGCCAGGAAACAGAAGGACCCTGGAGCCCCCTGACCTCCAGAGGCATGGTGGTATCTGCACACATGCATGCACACAAACTGGAACACTCGCAGCTTTACTACTTTATGACTTGATGAATTATAATTCTGCAAAGGAAGAAAGTCAGACATGATATGCTGCTAAGCTGTTACTCCAAAAAGAAAGAGAGAGAAACAGAAAGAGAAAGACAGAGAGACAGAGAGAGCTACAGAGAGAGAGAGAGAGAGAGAGAGAGAGCTACAAAGAGAGAGAGAGGGAGGGAGGGAGGGAGAGAGAGAGAGAGGGAGAGAGAGAAAGCTACAGAGAGAGAGAAAGAGAGAGGGACAGAGAGAGCTATAGAGAGAGAGGGAGAGAGAGGGGGGAGGGATGGAGGAAGAGAGAGAGAGAGAGAGAGAGAGAGAGAGAGAGAGAGAGAGAGACAGAGAGAGACTAGGCAGTAAGCATGCCTGGCTGACGGTCAAGGCTGACCTAGGAGAATCCATACAGAAACAGACCCTGAAACAACCCTGTGAAGGATACATGGATACATGCCCCTTCTTTATAGAAAAGATAACACTAAGAGATTATATTTGATATAAATCCATCTTTTAAAACAACAACAAATGTTACAGGTCTTCTTACTCTTAGAAAACTCATTTTCTGATAACATTTTCAGTAAAAGGACTGCTATCTTGAAAAACAGAAGCTGTGCTATATTAAGCACCATCTGAATAACCTAATAACAAAAAAACCTACTATTTGTCACGTCACGAGCAGTGATACAAAGGACTGCATCCTACCTGCACCACGGAGGAGTTGAGGTACTCTGCACACACCCCTAAGGGCTGCACCAGTGCTGAGACGGCCTGGGGAAGACAGTGGAAGTGAGGCACATGTGAGGCAGCTTTGCACCACTAAAACTAAGTCATGAAGTAATGAGTAGATAAACTAAATTCCTAGACAGAAAGACAACCTACTTAAAATGTCAGACATTTAAATCAGAATGTCCACAAAACTCCCCTGAAAGATTGAAATGAAATGATTCTAAAGTTTATAATGAAGAATATTAAAACATTTTCTTTTGAAAAGGAAAAATTATTTAAAGAGGAAGTAAAATATCCTCTGGTCAAAAAAAATATTAAGGCTTATTTGAAGAAAATAAGTTACTAAAATACACAAAAGAAAGCCCAAATAAATAATGGAGACACTATGTTCCTGAATGGGAGATAGCAATTATAAAAATGTCAGTTCTCTGTTCAATGACCTACTTATTTACTGCTATTCCAAACATGGCCTCAGTGGCTTTTTTTTTTTTTTGGTCTTGGACATGTTGATTCCATGCACAAGAGTGAAAGATATCAGAGGATTTTAGACAACAGTGACAGAGCCAAAAGCAGCATTGTTAGGAACTAAAGATGGCTGCATTAGCCCGGAATCAAAGGCTGCACCAGGTGTCCAAGAACAAATCCTCGACTTGGGACTCTGAGATAGACAAAGCTAGTAAACACCAATGATAATGGAAACAAAAATTATTCAAAGAGGATCTTTTATCAACTAGTTATTTATCTGAAAGGAAAGTATTAGATCCCTGTTATACAATATATAAGTAAACTGAATAAATCAAGAGTCAATTTTAAAAAATTATAAAAGCATAAAAAGAAACAAAATTGTAACCTTGAAATGGGAGAATATTCCCAGAAGTCTGAAAAAAATTTAAGCCATTAAGGAAAGTTTGTAATTTTTTGATTCCATAAACACAAACAGGGCTGGGAAGGTGGCTTAGCAGAAAAAGTCCCTGCTGCCAAACCTGACAATCTAAGTTCAACCCTCAACACCCACATGGTAGTGGGAGAAAACCATTACCAAGTTATTTCCTGACCTCAATGCACATGCCACACACCCTCAAATACATGTATACTAACACAAAAATAGGTTTAGAAGGAAAAGAATTCCTAAAAATTAATGATCTATTTGAAATTAATGATTTACTACTTGAAATCAAAAAAGTCAATTTACAAATGAAATGCCAATAGACAGTAATCACATGGAGAAATACGCTAGCTCCCAGAATAGCAGAGCACTCCAACTTCATTAAGAAAACACCACTTTTGCCAAATTATATTAGAAAATCACAGATTAAAATATACTTTGCATTATCGGTCATACTGTAAAATGGGTTTGTAGAGCCCAGGCAGGCAGCATAGCTTTTTGGAAGGAGATTTGGTAGTCAAGTGTAATTTTTAAACATATAGTCTTTAATCCAGAAATCTTACTTTCTAAGGATTTTCTAAGAATTGATCCTTTACAAACATATCTACATGAAGACACATATAAAGGGAACATTTTTCTGTAGTCATAAAAACTAACAAACAATTCAATGACATTAACAAATATGTACATCATGGTGCACATTTCCTTTGCACAAGTAACCTGGAGTCACTAAGAACATTAATGGTACTAACTAGGAAAAGATACCCATAATATGGCTAAGTGAAAAAGTACTACTGTGTATAGCTTGACAGCAACTTGTTTTAGAGAAATGGAGAAGTGGAAGGAGAGACAGACAGGAGTGGGAGGGGACAGGGGGAGGCACATGCCCAGGGTAAACCAGTTTCATTCTTTAGTGCTGGTGTCTTTTAACTGTCAAGAATGTAATTATTTTTTCTCGACATTTTTCAAGTTAAAAAATATGACATCAACAGTATTATCATATGGCCTAAATTTATTCTGGGACATAGCTACCGTCTTAATTGGTCAGAAACCAGGCACTTATCATGAAAGTTTAATTATACTTGTTATGAAAATGAGAACTGAGGTCACTCTCCTCAGTGCATCCTCCCAGACCGCTGTTGCCCATAAGAGTGATTTTGGAAAATGGTCTGACCTAAGGCATGATTTGAAGAAAGTTTTTAGCTCCACACACTTAAGACCAAATAGAGAATAAGCCTTCAATTCTATGGGTGCACCCTTCTCCAGTGTTCATCCATGTAGAGTAGAAATTGGGGGGGGGGGGATGTTCTTTGTTGTTTTAACACTAGAAAATTATTAAATGTTTTTACATTCTTGAGAAATGAAGTTAATTTCTAACATCACTCAATACCTAAACAGCCAGATCTTGAGAAACAAACACACTAGACAAAACTGTCTCTGAAGAGATTTTTCTCTTTTCTTTTTCAAATCACTATTATCTTTCATGTCAATAAGCCATTTCCAACATACTTAATACAAATGACAATCCAACGGCCTAAGTGACTCTCAAGGCAGGGAGACAAAGCTGCCCAGCTTGTGGCAGCAAAAACCAGATCATTCTATGACTACTCCATCAGTGTCTCTTCTGCCTCCTTCCAAAGAGAGACCAGGGGAGTAATCAGTTGTTGTCCCACAGGAACTGCCCAATTTTTAACACTTAGGGTTGGAATTTCAGCACAGAACTTCCACATTGATCCAGCTATGGCAGGCAGCACATGCCAGGGCTGTTACTACAATGTATACCACGCTTGGCCTTTTCTGTGGGTCCTGGGATCAAACCTAGTTTCTTCTGCTTGCACAAGCACTCTACTGATGGAGCTTGCCCCAGATTCTTTACCTTTAACATTTACTAACCCAAATAAAGTGGACTACACACCAAGGACAGGGAATGGCTTGACTCACCCCAAGTTCTATATCTTCTGAATGGAGTTTAGCTTGGATTGCTGCAAATCCACCTAATTCTCCGAACTGAAAAGAAAGCAAGCATGAATTGCTTTAAAAAAAAAATGCTCCACAGTAATAATTTGAGCAAATTAAAGCTGACATTTCGCTTTGCCACTGTGCTCTGTGAGACTGATGTTTGAAGACCAGGAATGGCATTCTAACGTGAATGGCAAGCTGTGCTAAGGTGAACTGTAAAAGATGAGCTAACCCAAAACCTGATGTTCACCAGTCTATATCACACATGCAGGGAAGGAACTATAGGACACTCCTCCTCAGTGAAGCATTCTTCTTTGTGGTGGCTTGACTGAGAGCCATCCCCCATAAGCTTGTGTATTTGAACACTTGGTCTCCGTTGGTGTCACTGTCTGGAGAGGCTATGGAACTTTAGGATATGCAGCCTTCTGGAAGGTATATTTGTGAAAGCAGGTTTTGAGATTTACAGCCTCATCTCACTTCCTGTGCTTGCTCTCTGGTTCCTGTGTGTGCGTGTGTGCGTAAGATGTGATCAGCCAGCTGACTGCTCCTGCCTCCTGCTGTCATGCCTTCCCCAGCCTTATGTACTCTAACCCTGGATCTGTGAACCAAAATTAACTTTGTTTACACTGCTTTTGGTCATGGTATTTCATCACAGCAACAGAAAAATAATTAATACTTGATAATTTTCCATAGGTGTCATCTGTTTAAAATACCCAACTACCAGAAGTCATAATAGAAACTGGGAATAGTATATCAAAGCCAAATTAATAAAAGTGTATACCTTATTTACCAAGTCCACCACCCATCCATGAGGCTCCTGTGAGAAAATAAATCCAAAAATTACTATGAGACTAGAAAAGCTTCCCCACTGTTAACCTTTGCATTTTTTATTTCCTAAATGGGAAATCTGAAGGAAAAGCATTAAAATTTAAACATACTTTGGAAGTCTTTCCCCTAATGTTTCTTAATGTAAGCATTTGACATTACTGTATATAATTTTTTTCTTTTTTAAAAAAGTTTTTATTTATTTATGTATGAGTGGTGTGTGTGTATGTGTGTATGTATTTATTTATTTCTGGTGCATGCCAGAAGAGGGTATCAGATTCTATTTCAGATGGTTGTGAGTCACTATGTGGTTGCTGAGAACTGAACTCAAGATCTCTGGAAGAGCATCCAGTACTCTTAACTGCTGAGCCATCTCTCCAGCCCCTACAGTCTACAATTTTTGAAGCACGTAAGTTAAGTTTAGATTTTAAAAGTCTTTGACATAATTTTTGAAGCATATAAATCTGGACCTTCGTGGGATTGTCACATGAGGAACACTCATGCATTTGGGGACAGACAGAATTTGTTGTTTAAGTTCTCCAAAAAAAAAAAAAAAAAATAACTCAAGTTAAATTCTCGAAGAAAGTTGTATTTTATTTATTGTGTTTTTCCAAAACAGAGTCTCAAGTAGCTCAGGTTAGCCTTGAATTTGTTTCATAATTGAGACTGGCATCTCTCCTGCTTTTTTACTTCCCGAGGGCTGGGGATTACAAGGGTACACCACCACTCAGAGCTGAAATTTTTATTTTAGAAATTAAAAATTATTCCCTAAAAAGTAGACAAGGAGGAAGTCAGAGATTAGAGTTCAGTCCCAGCCTCATTGTCACTACCCTTAACCAGACCCTTCCTGGCTCTCCCTTCTCTTCTTTCTTCTTCTGTGCACTCAGGGCTTAGGTTTAGGTAGAAAGACATGTCACATCCACTTTCACAGAGCTCAGATTGCAGCAGTTAAAAGCTAAAAAACCACCACATACACAGCAGTTCAAATTATGATAAATCAGTTGTAAAAACAAAGAGGAAAGGGTCCTTTAAAGAACAGTGGGGCTGTAGAAGACAGTAGGCTAAAGGCAGAAGCTAAAGCGGTCAAGCCTATTTGGAAAAGGCACAAGAGTCCGCTATGTGCAACGATAAGAGAACTCTCTCTCCCAGGCTGCACGTGCTGAGCCGTGGAGAATGGCACAGGTGAGACTGCGGACAGCAGTAAAGGCACGGACAGCATGCAAGTGTCAAGGACGGGCAGTGTGGTTCTTACATTCTAAGAAGGTCTCTTGTAGTTCAAATGAGAATGCAATCAAGACCAGGAAGCATTCAGAGAACCAGAGAAGACTCATGCAGTGTACAAGATAGGACAGGTGCTGTGTGGAACAGAATGGTTGCAGAACAGAGTGGACACTGGAGGCATGACAGGGTTAAAAAAAAAAAAAACCAAGACTCTGGTTATGGTTTGAGTACAGGAACTAAGAATAAGAAAACAAGTCAATTTTGCCAACTCTGGTTTAGCTTGAGCACTGAGATAGACAGTGATGCTATTTACTCAGTGGAAAAGAAGAGAGGCTGGCAGGCAAGAGCAAGGCCCCTATAATAGGCATGTGAATCTTGAGAACTCTGTATGGCAACTAAAAAGAGATGGCTGTCTTCTTAACTCGGGCATGCTCAGAGAAGAGTCTGAACCTCAAAGATAAAGTTCTCATCATTAAGGTGACATTAAAGCAATGAGAATAGAGGACATTCCTTAGAAAAAATATAGTACAAAGAGATGAAGGCCTGCATCAAAGCTGGGTAGCAGAAAAGGACCCAATAACATGGTAAGTAATCCCTGAAATTCCAACAGTTGGGAAGCAGAGGCAGGAAGATCAGGAGTGCAAGGATAGCCTGGGCTATATGAGACTCTGTCTCAAAAACAAAACAAACAAAATGTGTATATGTGTGTGTGTGTGTGTGTGTAGGGAAGTTAAAGATTTAAATGTTGAATAGAAAACTAAACACAAATAGAAAAGTATAGATATGGGGAGAATAGTATCACAAATACAACACAAAGAAACAGAAATAAGGGGAAGATGAAGGAACATGGAAGACAGAATGAGACAGTTTAACATACATCCAATCAAAGTTCCAAAAGAAGACAGACTGGTAGAGAAAGTATTCATTAAAAGATAATGGCTGAGAAGTGCCAGAACTGACACAAACTATTAACCACCAAGATGCTTGCTATCTCAACAACAGGAGATTGGCCAAGAAAGATGGTTGATACCAACCTCTGGCCTACATACATAGACATGCACAAAGACCTGCAACACATGTATACAAACTCACATGAATACATGCACTACAGACATCATCCTCATTCATGTACACCTCCCCCTTGTATATGTACATGCACACAAGACATTAACCATTAAACTAAGAAGTCCAATCAATGAATCTGCATCAAAAGAAACAGTAAGAATATCTTGATCAGCCACATAAGAGTTAAAAAAATAAGGGTGAAGGAAGAGAAGTCTGAAAAAAAAAGGGAGATGAAGATGCATTTCTCATAAAGAACAAGACCAGGAGCTACCTTCTCAACAGGCCTAATCAGTCAGGAGACACTGCAAATGATAGATTTATTATTCTGACAAATAATAGCTATAGTCTAGAATTTAAAAGCCAATGAAAATATTAAGAAACGTGAAAAAAGGTTCAGGCCATTAAACAAAAAAAGTCAGTCACTAAGGGACACTTAACTAAAGCATATTTTATAAGTGAGCTACCTTTTTATAGGGTTTTAAAAGAGACAGAAAAGGATTAAGAGATTACTAGAGATAACAAAGTAGGAACTAAAGGTTGAGGGAACCACAAGAAAAATAAACTAAAGTTTATATGTATTAATCTTGTGAGAAAAAAGATAATGAATTCAGGTTTTGTTTAGTTAGTAAGTTAAGTTCTGGGTAGCCACTGAGAATGACGGGGGAGAACCTGCAATCTTTCCCGAGGTTTGGCTGTGAAGGAAATCCATGTTAGAGTCACAAAGGATGTAAGAGGAAGAACATTCAGAGATGGAAAACACCAGAGCATGCTGAAAGAGAATAACCCAACAGTGAGGAACAGACTAAGACACCAAAGAAGGAACAGGAACCCTAAGGAGCAAAATGCTTGAGAAAGCTGGACAAGCAGCCAGGGCTCTCCTGGGAGAAGTAATTCCTCTGTGAGAAAAAGAGAAGAAACAAAGACTGAACCTTTCTGGTCTCTGTTGTAGAAAGCAAAGGGAGGGAAATAAATGTCTGCTGAGTACTTATTTACACTAAACCACTAAGTGCAGCACTTTTACACACTCCTGCCATGTAACACAACAGACGTGTTATGTTCACAACAAAAAGTGATTTTAGTATTTAAGAAAACCATACTGTTTACATTCAAATTTCATGGCTGTATAAATTCTTCTTGTACCCCAATACCTGTCCTTGGAGAAGTTCTTAGAAGTTTTAATTTCTCATGCATGAGGAGGGGATAAAATGGATCCTAACTCATAGGATTACTGAGGGATTCAATTGTCCATCCTTGCCACTCAGCAGCAGGATGGTGCTCAAAGCAGCACTGCATTAACGGATCCCTCCCCGAGTCCACACACAGGATATGACTGCACTGTTTCTTTTACTGTAACCTTGCGTTTTCTACTTCCTCTACTATCCTATCGAGGGGCACCTTATCCTAATATATTGTTGCGCACTGGTGAAGCTTGTTGAAAGCTGACTCAGGGAACAAGGAGGCTCTCCCTTGTCTCCTCCAAAGCTCCCTGTCCGAGAGCAGGCCGGCTCCTTCAATCTGTAAGAGGGACAATGGAAAGCAGCAAGCAAATAAGGGTATTAAAAACGTGTCCTTGAGAATACCTGGGAAGTAAATTATTTCTAAGCCAGGTTACTACTGTTTATCCTACCATATCAAAATGCCTGCGATGGGAAAGAGGTGAAGAGCTCATCCATGGAGAGACTGCTCTACCCGCCCTGAGACTTTCAATCAGGAACCAAGCATGACAGTTTCAAGGTTTTCCCAGTCTGCTTCTATAAATGGCTGATTCATTATATCTTCTTTTTCTTGAAGAACACTCTAATCTGCCCAGGACATCATCTATTGGGAACTGTAGCTGGCTGCCTCAGTGCAGACGTCCCCAGTTGGATTTCCACACACCTGGTTTGATGTCACCTTTCATTTGCTCTCTCAGTTGGGTTACTCCCACTGCTGGATGTTGTGAGGGTCCACTTTGATGATGTTTTGCTATCTGTTGCTTCCTATGTATTATTTTATTTTTCTTTGCTATATAATTTAAAAACGAGCTGGAGAGATGGGTCAGTGGTTAAGACACTAGCTGCTCTTTCATGAGTCTTGAGTTCTGTTCCCAGCAACCACATGGTGGTTCATGAGCATCTGTAAGGGGATCTGATGCCCCCTTCTGGCATGCAGGTGTACCAGAGCACTCATACATAAAATAAATAAAATAAACAACAACAAAATAGAAACAAATCTAAAAAACTGTAGTTAAAAAAACCCCTCAAGTCATTCAAAACTGGAAAGTTATCAAAGATAAATTTTTATACTGGACAGAATAATCATGAGCCAAGAACCATGTAATATTACACTTTTTGATAAAAGCAAAGAGTATTGGTATTTATTTCCCAAACCTAGAATAATGTCAGAGAAACATCAAGTGGTCAAATCAAATGTGTTTCTCTTAAGGTGATAGACACAGTTCCTCACAAATAAAATGGACTTATATCAACTATTTCTTAAAAACCACTGTCTGAATTAGAGGACATTTAGATTATACCCTTTATGTGGGTATAATACTACGCCACATGGCAGACCTTTCATTATCAGGATACCAGATCTGGAAATGTAGGAACAAAAGTTCAATGCTTGTATGTTTGCAAGACAGTTCTAGATAGCACTGATGACTAGTTTTTTGGGTAGAGTTAGTCTTTGAAGTAATTTCAAATGCTCCACTCTCTCAAATCTAGAAAACTGGGACACCAATTAAACTGTGGCTCTGGTAATCCAGTATGTAGGGCAGGGAAGCAATTTCTTTCACCAAATATAATTTCAGATAAAATGATTTTTCATAAGATTACTTAGTAGCTACAGAAAAAATAAACAATTTTTAAGAATTTTAATAAATTTAGGATGTTCTATTAACCAGATGAAATATTTATCCTTTATTTCCAAATAATTTTAACTCTTCTAATATAAATTGCCAGTTTTGAAGCACAGATAACTTTTTTTCAACATATTTATGGATTAAAAAGGTGAAAAAGAACTACATTTACCTTTTGGAAAGTAGATACAGGTGAAATTGCAAACATGTTTCCCTCTCCAAACACCTCTGCCCAATTCCTTTGAGACACTTTCATTCTGTTTTTAAAGTGGTATTCATTATCAGGATTGAAAGCCTAGATTCAAAGAGAACAGAGAAATATCACCTACTTTTATAGCAACATATTAGCATGAGAAAAGAAGATAAAAAAGCAGCCTTTAGTTCCTCCTCGCTAATGGAGTTGCTTCAGCACACTGGCAGAGCTTGGGCCTGGGCCAGTGCAGGAGCAAAGGACTGGCTGATGCTCCTCTGCCCTGTAGGTGTCCATGCTATGGGAGATGGAGTCACAGGGTGACATCAGGCAAGGCAATGCCAGCATCCCTGAATGGCATCTTGCCACAGGTACAGCCAAATGACAGAAGCAGAGACAATGAAGCTAAGGAGAAAGACAAGAACTGGAGAAAAGGCGGAACTCTCTGTAAATTTAAGATGGGAATAATCAAAGAGTTACCAGGGAAAGCTACTGAAAATGTATTAAAACTAGAGAAGCATTTCTTCCAAACATGATGGCTGCTCTGCTTTTAAACCAAAGGCAAGGATTCTAACAGCTAAGTTCATTATTTTCATGACAAAATGTTCATGTCATTAGTTACAAGCAGAAGAATAGCAAATTATTTTCAATTAAATCAAAACAAAGAGAGTAGTGCTTCATTTTCAAGATACTATACCATTGTAAGCACGCCTAGGAGACCAATGGGAATTGGATCCTGTTTCATCCTCTCTGCAACCAGTTCTATTAGCAGCATCAACATGTTGTAGATTCCTTCGTGAATTTCAGTACCCCACTTGTGAACAGCACTTGATGTTAGGAGCTGCAAAAACAAAAGGGAATCTAGGGTATATCTAGGAAAAACCACAAGAAATCTACAGTTTACCAAACAGATCTCTAATAGTCAAAAGCTTATGACCGAAATACCCATTTGGATGCAGATGGCTTTAAGATTAGTAACTGTGATCTAGCTTTTTCATGTGTCTCAAACTATTTTGAACTTTAATTTCTTTATAGCAAAGTGGTTTGTTTAAAAGCAATTTTTTAGGGTCTCTCTGGTAGTACTGGCTGCCCTAGAACTCACTATGCAGACCAGGCTGGCCTCAAAGTCACAGAGCTTGGCCTGCCTTTGCTTCCTGAGTATTAGGACTAAGTCAAGAGAACCCATGCCTGGCATTAAAACTATTTTAAATTTGTTCTTCTGTTCTTCACTATTATTTCAGGAAACCAAGTAATACAAAGCAAACAGAAACTTGGTATCTACTATGGAAACTACTGGTTCCTAATTGTTGCAGCCTTCAATAATAAAGTTCTCAAGTTCTCAGAGACACTGTTCTTATTATACTACATAATAAAAATATCTCTAGTGAGGCATGACTATTGTTCATCTCAGTCAGATGTTACAAAGATCAAAAGATATAACAAACGAGAACATTTTACAAATGGTAAGGTATTAATATATGTCGATAAGATATCATTTAATCAGTAGTTCTGGAATATAAGAAAGAAAAGATGTGTTTCAAGGATTCATATATATATTCAGTTCATATCATTCATATCTCAGAGGGACTGTATCTTCTTATCTGTTCACTAATAAGAACTCTCAATATGAACAAATTTTATAAATACTTTCACTAATTTACTGTACCTTAAGATTTCCCTTTTTGGTATGTACAAAAGTAAAAGTTAACTTTTTAAATGGTAAAGCAAATCTAAAACAGTTCAAAATCATAAGACATTGCAATCTATTTACTATAAAATAAATATCAAATATAAAACAATAGTCTATCATATTAGATTCACTAAAATAAAAGTTGGATGCTTCAACTCTTCAGTCCTTGGGACATCTAACTCAAGACTAACGGCAGGTCAGAGAATGAGGAGACAAAGCATCACACTTAAATCTCTAGGATGCTTTCTCAGGGTTTTGTTTAGATGGATGGTGTTTTCTTTTGTATTGCTGTTGGTTTGGTTTTTTTGGTTCTGGTCCTCTTCAAGAGCAGTAAGTGTAGTTAACAACTGAGCAAACTCTTGGCCCCTGCAGGCTGTTTTTTAAACTAATAAGTTGTTTCCCGTGAGTAAATAAACATGCATTTCCTTCTCTGTAAACCTATGTTCATACGATGACACATGTCAGTGTATGCTATAGGACATCTGCTATTTTTAAAGCTATTATATATTAAGAGCACTTTCTATTTAAAATTATAAATTGGTATACAAATTCATCTAAAGGACAGACCTTGATTCTAAATAATTTCTACCCAAATAACAACTTTTTTTTTTTTTGGTTTTTCGAGACAGGGTTTCCCTGTGTAAGCCTGGCTGTCCTGGAACTCACTCTGTAGACCAGGCTGGCTTCAAACTCAGAAATCTGCCTGCCTCTGCCTCCCAAGTGCTGGGATTAAAGGTGTGTGCCACCACTACCTGGCCCCAAATAACAACTAAAATAGATTTATCTCCTTTTTTCAGACTAAACCATTTTGTTTCTCAAATTAATTTTAAAAATTCAAGGCTTAAGCCTTGAATCCAGGGATATTATACCAAAGTGCAAACAAGAATAACCATTTACAAATAGATCATTTGTATCACGAATCAAGGGATACTATGCCAAAGTGCAAACAGGAATAACCAATACAAATACATCATTTGTGTCACTGAGTTCTAAGATAAATACAAATATCATCCATCTGTAAGTCTAGTGACTTAATTTGCATACGGAACAAAAATTAATGCAAAATCTCTACGTACAAGACTGTGGGACACTCATTTCAGCTTAGTGCACTGAGCACTTGGTTTTCTGCTAGGGAAATAGCAATGTCTGTAACAGCCCTTTCTCTTGTGAGGAAAAAGACTCAGGTCCTAAAAAGGGAATCAGGCTGAGTCAGACTGCTTTTAGAAAGTCAAGTCTGTGGTCTCTTAGTTGAAGAAGATGGTTGTCTAAGAGAAGTGACTAGAACAAGGGGCAAACCTATTCTCCTCCGTGTTCTTATCCGTGTCCTTGTTTTCAGGAAGAACAGACTTTTAGTAGTTTAAAATAGGTTTCTGCCTTAGTAAATCAATAAACATAATTATCCTATGTCTGTTGAAACTGGGTTCCATATTCCTTTTGATTGGTTTTCTGTTATGGTCTCCATTTGATGCAAAGAGACATTTCTGTGATGAAAACATACAGACTAAGCAAGGGGTGAAAACGTACAGACTAAGCAAGTTGTAGTTATACATTTAGGGTTATCTACCTACCTACCTACATATCCATCCATCCATCCATCCATCCACTCACACATACATATATGTACATAGAAACAATTAAAGAAAAAAAAGCCATGAATTTGAAAGAAATCAAGGGAAAGAGTACATGAAAGGTTTGGAGGGAGAAAAGAAGGAAAATGATAACTATATGATAATCTCAAAAAATTAAAAATAAAAAAGCCCAATAAACACAAAGTGGCTCTGACTTAGGTTATAAACACTAATTTACTAAGTGTCACAACCTTTAGTTTATTAAGGTATACAATACTCTAGTATAAATTAATCTGTTCTTAAGTTATTAGATATTAAGAAGAATTATATTTACCAAAGGTAAGTATAAACACTTAAATATAATGGAAGTAAATTATTGTTACGTTTCAGATTCAGTGCTTATTTCATATTAGAGAATTTCTCAGTTGAACAAGATTCATGAACTGATTGCATAGATTTTTACATATGCATAAGTTCCTAAAACTAAAACCAAAAGGTTACTACCTTTGCCCCTACCAGCAATCAAATCAACACACTTCCTACCTTCTTAAATGCCTCCGGCATACAGCGCTCCATAAATCTTTTGCAGTTCTCATCAGACTCTGAAAGACCTTGGTTAAACAAATAAGAGAATGTAAGTTATGTAGATTTCAAGTGTTTTTTGTAAACATTGTATATTTGTTCTAAATCAATACATATAGACCTTTATCTCAAAACTTTGATTCTTAAGCAATTATTAAAAGCAGACATTCTGCTGTAGTAGTATGCTGAGAAATAATGACAACATTCAACTAGACACTAGATAAACCTGAAATGAACAGTCTTATGGCTGCATGTCACAGTAGCTTCCATGACCTGACAAAACACCAGCAGCTGCTTAGTAGCCACTAACTGCCTGAACAGCCATTTATAAAAGCACAAATGTTTGCAACATATGCCCAAATCACTCTTTTCTCCTAGGGTATGCAGATGAACTCTGTGTAAATAAAACAAAAGAGCTGTGCCTGGCACCACACAGATAGCAAGCAATGAATGCTAAGTTAATGGAAGAACCTACTATAAAAGAATGCACTGCTTCTTAAAAGTTACCATTTACACTTATTTACTGTGGGTAAATAATGCATGCGTTATGCATGCATTATTTAATTAAATTAAATTAATTAAATAATGCATGGGGTGGGTAATGCATGCGTATGGAGGTTGGAGGAAAACTTTCAGGAACAGAACCCTCCTTCCATTCCACCATCCAGTCTCAGCGTTAAAACTCAGGCCATTAGACTTGGAGGCAAGGGCATTTACCTACTGAGACAAGTTACTAGGCCCAGAATGCTTTTATCTCTTAAACTTAGTAATGAATTTTATCATTGGGAATATTGATAAACAATTCTATTTTCCAGAATTCCTGCCTAGCATCCTAACAGGCTCTTAATAAATGCAGTGTCAGGAAATCAATACTAAATGCACCATAGATGTCTGTTGAGATTAAACTTAGGCCTAGTCAAAATATTTCATGATAGTAACTATGCGTTCCCCCACCCCCGTCCCTCCTTCCTTCCCACTCTTGGCCTCACAGCTGCTGGGGAAGTGCACTGCCGGAGCTCTTCCTATTCTCAAAAGCCCTGAATTGAGCCCAAATATAACATGTTTCAAGCTCCTAGGGGAAAAGTTAATTTTCATCTTTACAAAGCTTCTCAATTATAAGTAGTCTTATGCTCTACTAGAAACAAAAACAGCTGATTTAGTCAAAGCTTTAAGTATCCCACAGGGAATGACAAAATAAATGGTGTGACCAAAATCATAGTGATTTGTGTTTGACCTACACAAAACTTCACGGCCTGAAACAAACACCTGAGGTGTGGAAGCTTACCAAGTCTTGCTAAGTAGGTAGAAGCCAGCAGACATTTGCCTAGTGATTCTTCTCGCTTGTACGGGATAGACCAATGATCAGTCAAAACACGGCTTTCCAGTTCATACAAATTTGTTGTAGGAAATTCAATTCCTTCTCCTGAGCAATTTCCATTTTCATCATTCTTCTGAGAAAAAAAAGAGATAAGCATTTAAGAAAAAAGCACTCCAACTGGTAACCCCCTCCAAATATTCAGAATTTAACACAGCAGACACTTAATCAATGGTAGTTATGTATACCAATAGTGTGAATTCATCTTTCTCAAAAACTAAAACTTCACCAAACTCCAGAAATTCTCAACTTATCATTCTGATATCCCCACTCCCTCTCAAAGGTTATCATTCTCTTGAATTCTCATTTTCTCTTTGACTGCTGTTATGTCCACAACTGAACTTTACACAGTTTTTGAATCAACAACCATGTTTTAATCTTTTCCCAAAACTTCTCAGGAATATTTGATCTTCTGCCTGACACTTAGGTTTTTCTTCCTTTGCCTATGCCTACCTGAAAGTCTGGTTTTTCCTTCTCTACACGCTTCCTCTTTATCAACCAACAACGAGTCTCTCAAGCCTCAGTGCTGGGCCTCAAGCCTCTTCTCTGTTCCAGCCATTCTCTTCATATTTATCTATTTTTTCTCCAAATTTCCACAGACAACTCATAAACTTCTTTTGATTTCTAAAGTTGTGTGTGTGTATGAGTGTGTGTGTGTGTGTGTGTGTGTGTGTGTGTGTGTATTATGTTTATGTGGGTGCCCAATGAGGGCATAAGAGAACACTGGATTCCCCCTTAAGTCAACAAGTTGTCATAACATTCCCAATGTGGGTGGTAGGACTAAATGCTGGTCCTCTGCAAGGCAGCAAGTACTCCTGAACACCTGAGCTATCTCTTGCCAGCCCTAGCTGATCTATGAATTTCCATCTCATAGACCTCTCTTCTGACCTACAGGCTCACAAATGCAGTCTTCTTGAATATCTTCTCCAATTCAATATGTGTTCCAAAACCAAGCTTATGTGCTTCTCCTTATTCCAATCCACTTCTCCTGTCTTTCGTGCTGGTAAATGGCCAATTTGTTGGGCAGCAAAATCAGAAACCAGGAGGCCATACTTAACACTTTGTTTTCTTATTCCTGTCCTTGAGATCTAGTCATTACATCTAAATTCCTTCATTCCTCTCAAATCCACGCACTTCTGGCTCCATAGCCACCTCCTAACCCACTTTACTCCTGGATTATTTTACATGCTTCCTAACTAAAGAGGGTGGAGTGGAGAAAGAGGCCACCTCATACAGCTCTCCTTGAAAGCAGTTTTTAAATGTTCACCAAGGCCTTGTGAATAACCCAGCTTCTGTCTCCCTCTCCAGCTTTCTGTACTCTTGTTTCTCTGAGACCTACTAGCTTCCTGAGAGGCATAGCACAGTAATACTTCTGTATATCCCTTTGCTACTCTCAGAATCAAAAACCTTACTTCCCTTGGCCTTCAACTAGAGTGGGGTTTTGTGTGCCCAGCTTGATGTCAAAGCCTAAGGTCATGAAAAGGGAATATGGCCTCGTAGCTCTTTGGAATAGTGCCCTGGACTCTTTTGATACCAAGATACTATGTACTGAAGACATCCAGGATAAATGAGAGGCCACCTATGTGCATCCTGTCCAGCAACTTTATTTGGGCACCACCAGAGCCAAGCCCTGAAAGCCAGGAAAAGAACTTCCAGATTTCAGACTCTAGCCTACATCTTCAGTTTTAAGTGTTCCAGCTGAAGCCCCAGATGTCATGGGCAGGGATAAACTGTTTCATGGGGAGGACCAATTGGTTTCCTGCAGAACCAATGGGCATAATGCTGTTGTATACTACACATCCTAATTCACCTTTGCCTGCTTTAGCCTACTTGATTTCTATACATCTTTCAGAGAAGACTGTCTAAATCAGGCCAAAATGCATCCAAAAACTATTCTTGCCATTCTGAAGTACTCCCACATAGCATTTAATCACAAATGTAATTGGACATTTGTTTATGTTTTTGTTTGTTTGAGTTTTGAGACAGGGCCTCACTAGGTACCTCTGGCTGTCTTTGAACTCATAGAGATCCACCTACCTCTCTGCCTCACAGGTGCTGGGATTAAAGGTGTATGCCACCATGCCAGACTTATTTATGATTTATGTTTAACCCCCACAAGACCAAGCTTCATAATGGCACAAACCTTACTTACTTTGGATCACCTTTTATCTCCAAAGATAAGTACCTAAGCCCAAGTCAGTCCAGAGTAAATACTGTCAAATGAAAATTAGCCCACGCTAAGATGCAACTCTTAATGGGCTGGAGGAAGCCATGCCTTTAGTTTTCGCCATGCTAACTAGTAAGAAAGAAAGCAAATGGAACCCCAACTGTACAAAACCTTCAAATTATTTAAAACCTAGTTTCAATCATGCCATAATTCACCCAAGACAAAATAATAAAACCATTCCATAAAAAACACTGACTTCAAAAAAGCAAAAATCCATTATTATAAGACAGAAATGATAAAGCACAAAAAATTAACTTCAAGTCCATATTAATGGAACTTTCCAAATGTGCATCAAAACTCATAATTTAATACCACAAAGTTATATACAGAGAAATATTTCCCCCAAAAGATAAAAACATGGATATATGTTACAATATGAATACACTTCAAAATATTATGCTAAATCAAAAAAGTCTGCCATGTTAGTTCACATACTGCATCATGCTACTTCTGTGAAATGTCCACAAGAGGCAAAGCCATAGCCACACAGGACAGGCTGATGGTTGGCAGCTCTTGGGGAGTTAGAAAGGGGAGTAAATAACTGATAATGGGTACTATAGACACAATGTTTCTTTTTTAGGTGATAAAAATACTCTGAAGTTAAGTGGTTATGATGGTACATACAACTCTATGCACAACTACTTTATGGCATGTGAATTATATCTCAATAAAATCATTAGGAGAATTAACACATTAAGGGTAGCGATTATGGTCCCTTAACCAAGAATTTCAAAACAGAGTAGACCTTTATGATCTGTAATAAAATAAAATACCTGTGGCCAGTAAGACAACAATTTAAAAATAGTGATTAGGGTCTGACAGGTGAAAATAGCCTGTAGCCTGTAAGTAGTTAGCGTTTTTTAGTCTGTAAAAAGGCAGAAATAAGGAGAGTTAGGGTGTACATGAGCAAGATATACTATCTATGTATGAAACTGTCAAAGATAGTCTTTTTTTTTTTTTTTTTTTTTAAGAAGGAGGGAAAAGCTATGTAATGCACAAGTGCAAGTAGCACTACACTGTGAGGAATTGCTGCCAACAGAGATGCGAATGTCTAGGGGAGGGAACAGTGGCATGAGCCACGGGTAGGCTGGCATAGTATTCGGAGTCATCATTTTGAGCTGGGCCTGATCTATATATGGCTTAGCAAAAACTATATATAAAGCAAAGCAGAACAAACACACAAACACACACGACACATGGCTTAGGACTGTCCTACTGTAACAGTTCCAACAGACATGACAGATGGGAGGCATTCAAGGAAAACTCAAGGATGCAGTATTTTCTTATTAGACATGAAAAGACAGCAAATCTAAATGATAAAAGTAGCCACTAATGATCACTCATTCTACATTGATTAGAAATAGTTTATTGACTAGGTGCTTAATACTAGAGAACAAACACAAAGGCTCCTTCTCTAGGAGGATGGGGTAGAGAGTAGAGAAAGGGACAAATGAGAGGTAAGCAGCCTAAGAACTCAGGGTCTCCAGGGGACACAGAACACATTCAAACCAGGACTGCTTAATTTTCAAAAGTAGCAACCTTAGTGTTTTCAGCTTTATATATAACAAGAGGGATTCTTTCTTTTTTACTATATTTCTTTAATTTCACTTAAGACTAAAACTTACTTACTTTTAAAAATATAGTTTACAATGCTTAAGGAATCCAGCACTTGTTCGAGATGCACAGTTCTGAATTAAGGCAGAGGGGAAATGACCTCCTAACAACAGAATGACCCCTTTAACTGACAAACCATTAATGATATCAAATCTGTATTCAGTTATCGAGGAGAACACAATATAGATAAGCCCATGTATAAATTATAAATGTGCTTCTAAATTGGCCAGTTCTAAAATGAAATCAGTAATTAATGTTGTATACACATATATCTTAAGTTGTTTCCTAAATATGCAATTACTTTATTACTATACATACTATAAATATGAAAGTATAAACAAGGTCTAGCCCCTGTATCTGGTAGAATCTGAACATTGAGTCAATTTAAAAATTGTAACTGTAACTTCATCTGTTTGCAAACTATCTAGACTATTTTCTCATATTGCCATTGTGGAATATGACTCTACTGCCCCAGGAGGTCAGCAAAGATACCTATATTTAGCATATGAATTCTAATATGTGTCTTCCTTCTATGCTATAAATTGCAATTGGCCATATGAGTTGCAGCTCATCATCTATAAACTAGCATGTTTGAAAAAGGCAAAGGAAGCAACTTAAATTGAGACATCTTAACTGGGGGTGGAGTTTTAAAAATTGCTTGACATTTACAAATAAGCTTTTAAATTAATGTCATGACCTTAGTATTTATTTAGGAAGCCATCCTAGTGGAGTTAAAAATGAAACAACACATTGCTCCTTGGTGCAGGGTACATTATGAGAAGTTAACATTCCTTGGTAAAAGAAGCAAAATCTACGAGTAAACAGATATGCCAATCTATTGAACTCACACACATAAAGATTATTTGACTTAGCGTGTGTGTGTGTGTATCTGTGAGGCTAGCCTGGTCTACAAAGCGAGTTCCAGGACTGCCAAGGCTACACAGGGAAACTCTTTCTACAAACAAACAAACAAACAATGATTATTTAACTTAATGGAGAAAAGACTGCCAATGATGTTCAAAGTTTATTTTAATATCAAACTACCCTATTAGTAAACAATTATAATGTAGTCAAAAGAATTTCCAAATTTCTGATCACAATAGAAAAATGAAGCTAGCTAAACTGTAACTAAAAAAGACAAATACTACTGCTGATAGCTTAAACGATAAAAACATGAACACTTGATTCCACATCACTGATTTACAAAAACTTTCATAAAATCTTGAAATTGTCCACTTTGTTTATAATATATTTTCCAAAACAATCCAGTTTCGCAGATCTAATATCTGTTATTTCAGGGGACAGAAATTATTCCTAAACTATTGCTAAGATGAAACGAGTGAGCATCCAAGGAAAAGTAACATCCAGAGCACCAAGCTACACCCTCACTAACTCAGTAACATCCAGAGCACCAAGCTACACCCTCACTAACTCAGAACAAACTATGCCCAAGTAAGACCAACTGCTCACCCAGAGTCTCACTTCTTACAGTTCTGTGACTAATAACAACAGCCATTCCTATGTTTAGAGTAGATAAAAATGTTAAGTTATGGCTCAGTGGGTGAAGGTGTTTGCTGCCAAGCTTAACAACTAATTTCCCAGACTCGCATAGTAGGAGAAAACTCATTCTCCTAAAGCTGTCCTCTGTCCTCCACGCATGTGTTGATGCATGATCTAAAAAGTCACCTTATCCAGAATGGAGTTGGCATTTGTTCTTAATTTCATTTTTTAGGTAATTCCACACATTTTCTAGGTAGTCTTAATTGTGGATTCTGTCACCACCACTTGCTTTTGTGACCTTAAATAAGATCCTGAACCTTTCCCCTGTGTTCTTTAGTTTCCCTCAGTGAGAAACAGGGACTAGGATTAATACACAGACAACAGGAACATAACATAAAGCAGCCCAGCCTCTCTTCAGGCTGTTGGTAAGTACTTCTCTCTCAGCTGGACTGACTAGCCGTGGTATATTAAAGGCACTACAAATGCACCATATCCGAAGAACTAACAGTTCAGCTTGGAATCTGTTTCCTCCCTCCCTCATTCCCTCCTGTGGTAGTCTGAGGAAGAATGGCCCCTATAGGCGCACATATTTGAATGTTTGGTTCCCAGATGGTAGATTATTTAGGAAGGATTAGGAGGTGTGGCCTTGTTGGAGGAGGCATGGCAACAGGGGACACTTTGGTGTTTCAAAAGACCAGGCCAGGCTGAGTCTGTGTCTGTGTCTGTGTCTGTGTCTGTGTCTGTGTCTGTGTCTCTCCCTCTCCCTCTCTCCCTCTCTCTGCCATGAGTTTCAGGCCATCTTGCAGATCTACTGCGAGGTCTCAAGCTACTGCTCCATAGGCATGCTTGCCTGCCTTCCACCATGCTTCTCACCATAATGGTCATGGACTAACCCTCCAAAACTTTTAAATGCTTTTATATGATACCTTGGTTATGGTGTTTCTTCACAGCTACTAGAATAATAACTAAAATACTTCCTAATCTCTGAAAGTTTTGTGAAATTCTTCTAATCAAGTGGTCAGCATAAGACCTCAGACATTTCCTGAACAGTCCTTTAACACTGCTTTAGCCGAGGACCTTCCCATGTTGCTTAGACTGATATACAACATTTATGTAAGTGCCATGCCTTAGACCTGTGCCCCTCTCCCTACACAAATTGCTACCTGTGTTACTTAGGGTTTTTAGTACTGTGATAAAGGTTTTATTTATTTGGCTTACACAGTCCATTGAGGGAAGCCAAGGTAGGAAGCTGGAAGCAGGAGCTGAAGCAAAGACCATGAAGGAGTACTGTTCACTGTCTCGCTCCCTGTGGTTTGCTCAGCCTGCTTTTTATACAGTCCAGGACCACCTGTCCAGGGGTGGTACCTCCCACAGTAGGTGAGCTCCCCTATATCAATCATTAGTCAATAAAATGCCCTACAAGCTTGCCTAGAGAGAAGTCTGATGGACATAATTCCTCAAGTTGAGATTCCCTCTTCCCAGATATGTCTTAGCTTTGTGACAAGGAGACAAAATACATACAAAAAGAAACTGAGCCCACCATTCTCTTCCATTTCCTACCTCTGTTGCTGACAGGTACCTAAGAAGAAAAGCTTATTTCTTGCACTGGGTACATGCTCTTCCCCACACTAACACTCCCCCACCCTCTGCTCCAGTCCCTGTAGCACAAGGTCCTGTCACAAAAGCATGCACATCAGGGATGATCTTTTCTCGACCCAGAATGTCTATAGTCAATTAGAAAGCCCTTTCTCAGCCTAAGAAATGTCTACTCCCACAAAGCCACTTCAAGTATCATCTCTTTCGAATTTCCAATATGCTTCCAAACAAAGTAATGTCCTCTGTCTGCTATTTCTACACAGCATTAGCATTCAGCATTTCTGAAAGCTGTGAATAACACGAAACAGGTTCTGACTTTGAAGCCTAGAGAAAACAATTAGATAAGAGATTCTAATTTCTTGTAAGGAACATGTTACTCTGGAGTGCTATGTAAAAACATGAGGGAACCACTCAGCTTTTAAAAAGAAGAAAATTTGTCGTAACCCCCCAAAAAAGCATACTACATGAACAAATCTTGAGGCTAAATGAAATAAGCCAGTCAGAGAAGACTAGCACTGTATAATTCTCCTTGTAAGTAGTATCTAAAGGAATCGAACACAGAAATAGAGGAGAGTGGTGTTTGCCAGAGGCTAATGAGTACAAAGTATTTGAACAGGTATGGAGCTTAAGATTTTTGTAACACAAAGAAGTTCTAGAGATCTGTTTTATAACCTTATGAACATACTTAGCGCTACTAAAACACACACTTTAACAAAAGGATTCCCTGCAATCACGGTTGAAGACAGCCTATTACATGAAATTATATATAAGGTAAACCCCAGTACAAAACTACTTCACTGCTATTGTATACTGTCCATGTGGTTAGATACTCGTCCTTATCAGCCCTGATCCACAGGCAATCTTTAACTCTGCTGCTCCCTGGCTCCTCCTTGAAAGCACTCCATTATTGGGTTCTACGACAGAGCCCTTGCCTAGTTCCTCATCAGCCAGTGTCTAGACTGAGCACCTTGGAATCCAGTTTTTAGAACACTTCTCTGGCTGGTTTTGTGTGTCATCTTGACACAGGCTAGAGGCATTACAGAGAGAGGAGTCTGTCTCAGTTGAGGAAATGCCTCCATGAGATCCAGCTGTAAAGTATTTTCTTAATTAGTAATCCATGGGAGAGAGTCCTGCCCATTGTGGGTGGTCCCATTCCAGGGCTGGTGGTCGGGTTCTGTAAGAAAGTAAGCTGAACAAACCAGTAAGCAGCATCCCTCCATGGCCTATGCATCAGCTTCTGCCTCCCAGTTCCTGCCCTGCTTGAATTCCTGTCCTGACTTTCTCCAGTGGTGTGCTATGATCTGGAAGTATATGCCAGATAAACCTTTTCCTCCCCAACTTGCTTTTTGGTCATGGCGTTTCACTGCAGCCTTAGAAACCCTGATTAAGACACCAACACTTAATGCCTGTGCTTGGAGTCCAACCTAATGCTGTCTCCCCATCCCGTTTGCACCATTACCTCTCAAACACCTTTTTACAAGGTGAACTACCCCCCACTCCCCCAAAACCTGCACACCAAAGAGTAAGACAAGGTCAGGTAGTGCTGAGCTTTGGAATACATCTCTGAGAAACCTTGGTGGTTTATTCTTAATTGTTGTTTACATCCTATCATCCCTGTGGAGTAATACTGCCCTGTTGAGAATGCACATCCCAGTGGCTATAAGTACCACTTCTGAGCAGAAGGCGTCCACTTTGGCTATGGTACAGCCCTTCTCTGGACTCCAATCTTCAATCTGATTCCCTTTCTGACTTCACTTGAATATCCAACAGGCATCTCCCAATCCTTCCCACTCAATTATGTTTCCTTGTTTAAAATCTTCAACTCCTTCATTTTTCTTCCCAAAGTTGAGGAGCTGACCTCCTCCCAATACTCCCCCCTTCATTAAACCCCAACAATATTCGCTTCTCTGCTGTACTGCAAACACTCCAGCCCTGTTCTTACCTGAAGTCTCTGCACAAGGTGTTCCTTCCACTGAAAGATCAAACAGCTGGACCCACTGCTTTTTAGATAAAGTTACACTGGAGCACAAACCTACTCATTTATCTGGTTACTTTCACAGGACAACAGTAGAGCCGGGTAGAAACACAGAGACTTTATGGATCACTAGCTTTAAGTGTTTACTAAGAGGTTCTACAGAGCACAATTCTCCTATTAACAGGCAGTGCCCTCAGCTTCTTCAGATCTTTGTTCAGACATGACCTCCTCTATGAAGCCTGCTCTGAACAATCTATTTTAAAAGCACACTGCCCTTGTCATGCCCACATCCTTAGTCTAGTTAGCTGTCTCCACTTTCTCCTGCAGTGCGTTTCATGCAACTTTCTATATTCTACTTATTTATCTTGTTTGTTTGAAACCTATTTTGTTTTACCTATTTATTTGCATCTTCCCTGGACTACATACAATATAAGGGTTTCACCAGGGAGAATGTCTTTTTGTTGCATTATCTAAGCTAGTCACAGAAACAAAGATGTTCCATAAATACTTGATGACTGAATGAGTGATTGTTAGGCACCTGATAAATACTTGCAAAAAATAAAGAGAAGGGGAGGGATCCTTAGTCTTAGGCACAGAGAACTCTGTGTACACAGGCAATTCAGAGTGACAGATTTCAATCCCATTTCCTATCTTCCTAGTATCAAGTTAGGAGCTGTTTGAAGCCATGTACTTGGGCATCTGGTGCCTCCTATCAGGCTGTGTCACACAACAGAAGGGGCTATGTACTGTCCATTCAGTTTCCAGTCTCTATACTCTGATACCCAGATCCTCACACAGCCTCTCCAGGACGCCCCAGAATGTCTACATAAACAGGTCTAGAACCCAAGGGCTTAGGTCACTCTGGCACTGCCTGTTCCCCCTTTACAGATGAAATTTTAATCAAAACCTATCTCAAAATAATTCTAATACCTACCTGAGCACAATAAAACATTTCTCCAAACTTCACTTACTAACTTGTAAGAGAAATATGTCATTTGCTGCTTTGCTTCTAACTACAAGTTTTTGTGAGCACTGAACTGCTCACAAAATTCACTGAATTGTTCCAGTATGAACAAGAATTCTCCAGTTCTCTGTGTGAGACAGAGAGAGAGAGAGGGAGAGAGAGAGAGAGAGAGAGAGAGAGACAGAGAGAGAGAGAGAGACAGAGAGAGAGAAGAAGAAGAAGAAGAAGAGGAGGAGGAGGAGGAGGAGGAGGAGGAGGAGGAGAGGAGAGGAGAGGAGAGGAGAGGAGAGGAGAGGAGAGGAGAGGAGAGGAGGAGAGGAGAGGAGAGGAGAGGAGAGGAGAGGAGAGGAGAGGAGAGGAGAGGAGAGGAGAGGAGAGGAGAGGAGAGGAGAGGAGAGGAGAGGAGAGGAGAGGAGAGGAGAGGAGGTGGGGAGGGATAAGAAGAGGGAAGGAGAAAATGCCCTGAAAACCCAAATTCCAAATGAACAAGAGTAAAGTGATATACCTTAAGAGGTTATCTACACAAATATTTCACTTATAGGAATATAAATCCATTAAAAGTTTCTTTATATTACTCCTTTTAGAAAGAGACTCAATGTTCATTCAAGCAATGCATTATAATTTGCCTTAATGTTAACAGCTGTCAGATGATAATTCATTTGTAAGAAAATGATCCAGAAGTGAGACCTGAGGACAATGGTGAGTACAATACAAAGGAGAAAGCAAGGCCCTATGGTTTCTGGTGTGGAGAGAACACAGGCCTGCAAGTCCAGAAGTGTAGTGTTACCCCAGTCAGAGAAGCTTCTCTTCACAGTGGGTGACAGCCACTGCAGACTCATACCTGGGCAAGTGCTGAGAAAAAGTGAATGGTGAGAAGAAAATTTCGGAAAGTGGGTGGAAAGAATGCAGGCCCAGAGGATGGACAGAGGGCTGTAAAAGGCTGTCTTCTGGACACAGCATTGCTGCTGCATTCATGAATACTACCCACTGACAATCCATCCAAGATGGGGCCCATCAACATTCCAGCACACATGGGGGAGGGGCTCATGAGTATTGCCTCTCCCTGAGGAGCTACTAGTAACTGCTGGTTGCTAGGGGAGAGGGGTTCATTCCACACACCCCAGTGGTATAACCGCAGTTAAGATGCCCTTGATCCAGTAAATGTTCACCTGTGCTGCATGCAATCCTATCGTATCAATGGGTCTCAAACACCAACAACAAAAGCAGCCAAACCCACAAAGAAACAAAAGACATGAAAATGAGAAGGGGGCTTGTTGGGAGAGAGGGACTCCATAGGAATAAGAGAGGTAAGAGGGAGATAGGCGTGTGTGAAAAAGACCCAAAGACATTATATACATGTATGAAATGGACAAAAAATAAAACATTAAAGACACAAACCAACAAACATAGGGTAAAGTCTCACTCTTGATAGAGATTCCTAACCCTGGCTCAAATGATATTTTAGGCTGGATATTTATTTGTTGGAAAAACTGTAAACGAAGGATGACTAAAGCTGTGAGTTCTGATAGTCAAGGAGACTCTTAGAGATTGCCAAAACCAAAAGTACTGGCACATAGTACTGTGCTGAGTGTATGTGGTCCTGGGCTAGCCCAGATACCAGGCAAGCACTCTACCAACTGAATCACATCCTCTGCCCTCCTGGTTTAATTGTACAGTAGAATGTTTTTTCTTTCTTCACTAGTAATTATAATCTCTGCAAGTAATCTCCTTACTAAAGTCTCAACTCCTTCTAAAAATGAAGATTGTTTTTAAAGCATCTATTGTGTGTGTTCTTTCCTCTGTACAATGCTGTTCTATGAGCTAAAGAAAAACATAAAGCAAGGAAGTGGTACAGAACACCTAAGATCAAATTTAATGTATTAAGTCCAAAACTGGTTCATTATTAAAACACTGGCAAGAGTTCAAAACATTCGTTTCCACAAACTGTAATGGAAAGAAAACACCCTAACAGGAATCTGCTCAAAGACTCCCAAAATTTAGGTGACAGAGCTGATCCTGTGCTTCGAGCTCCATACCCAAATACCGCTGGGAGTGAGCCGGCACAGCTGTGAGCACAGGTAACACCACCAAAATTTAGATGACCTTTAGCAACCGTTTAAAGTTTTCAGCAATCTGCTTGGTCTACATAGAGAGTTCCAGGACAGACAGATCTACACAGCTAGACCTTGTCTCAAAAAATAGATTTTTAAGCAACATAACTTTAGGGGATTATGTGATACACATGAAGGGAACAAATATTTCAAAATAGTGATGGCAATAAATAAAACCAAACAACAACAGCAAAATCCAGAGCAGTTTCTTTCATTCAACTTAGTAACTCCAATATTAAATGCTACCTTAGATCTTAGGAAAAATACAGAAGACCAACCCAGTCCTCAAAGCACTCCCAATTTAGTATGAGTGAAAAATAATAGTATCAATATAATGGGGAAACTGTCACAACATGTAAGAGTTTCTATTCTAATCCAAGAAGAGACTTCTAGCGAGGGGCAGGGAGAAGGAAGAAGGCCGTGTAATGCAAGGCTGTACGATGAAGCCTTAACCTACAACTATTAATACGGTGATCAGCAGCACACTGGGTATGTTAGCCTTTGAGGTCTCAGGGGCTCTTCGGAGCTGAAAGAAGAATGTTCCTAAGCTACCACCAACCACAAGTCTGTGCTAGGTCTACTCTGTGGAGAATGGACAAGTGCAGGGTCAAACCAACAACACTGGCAATGTCATGGATTAACTCTTAAGGTCAGTCAATCAACCCACTGAGAGCAGAAAAAGGCGGCAGCAAGGGAAGTCAGACAGGAGAAAAGCCTTTTGCACAGACAAGGAATCATAATGCGATGTCATGTTGTAAAGCTGACTTTCCTCTAAGAGTCCTCTAAGAGTTCACTAATTTGCAGTTTTATTTCTGCAGTTATTAACATACTGAATCTAGGTCAAATGTTTTAAACATGCTAATACTGTTCCAAGTTATCTTTCAAAACGCTTCATTTAAAATCTACAAATGTACACAATCTCCCAGATGATATTGTTGATACGCTCTATGTTTAATATATAGACAACAAAAGTGCAGTTTAAAACAACTGAAGAAGACAAATCTGAGGAGTTGTAAGCCAGGCTATGCACTGGTCCAGGACTGTGCAGCTGATTTCCAAGTACTCAGTACCCATGCTGACTGCATGCACTCAGGCAGGGCCCAGGAGTGCTCTCGTGATAGGCTGACACAGCACCTTGGAAGCGACAGCACCTGCTTAGCCACCTCCTCCTCCCCAGCACCCTTCACGAACTCACGAGGAATTACAGATGGAAAGAAGGAAGCAAGGGAAGGGGGTAGCTCCATAGTAACTTTAACTTTCTAACCCAAACAATATTTAACAAAGGGAATCAAGTTGACTAAACACTGAAACTTTGTGAGGAAGGGTACATTTAAGATGACCTATAGTCAAATACTTAAAGTTACAAAGAAATATACAGCTGTGCAGTCAGCTCTAATACTCAAGAGGCTACAGCAGGAGAATTGCTGCAAACTGAAGGCCAGCCTGGCCTTCAGAGGCCTTCTCTCAAACATACAAAGTTGAGTGTGATGGTGCAGATTTTAATCCCAATACTTGGGAGGCTGAGGCAGGAGGATTATTGTACACTTGAGGCCAGCCTAAGCCACAGAGCAAGGCCTTGCCTAAAAAATAAAAAAATTTTTAAAAAAATTTTAAAAAAGAAGACATTTTTAAAAGTAAACAATATCCACCCAAAGAGGCAGAAGGAAAAAAAAATTTTTCTTGATTGTGATAATGAGCCAAAAGTCACTGTCCTCTAAGTGACAAGATTTGACATACCAAGATCTGTATGGTTCCTTCCAGCCCTGAGACAAATCTTCTATTTTAATCCCTAAAGTTATAACATGAAACTTTATTTGCTGGAATAAGGGAAGGAACAGAAGAAAATAGTCAGCTCTGTGGAGTTGTTTTCTGTTTTGTAAGAAATATCTTGTTATGTAGCCTTGATACTTCTTTCCAGATTATAATCACTATGCACTGGGGGAATGAGAAGTAACCTTGCATCATTTCTGACCTTTGACCCTTAGTGAATGCTTAGAATTCCTTTACTACAGACCTGTTCTAGATGTTAACCAAATAAAGCTCAGTGACGACTGCTTGCCATCCACTACCTATGCTTGTGGGCCTCTCTGCATACATATTGTAAACTACTGTTTTTATGGTACAAAAAACATTTGGCCTGCATCATTTCAATAGGAACCGAGTGCTAGCTACTCACCAAATATATAACATTCTGTCAAAAACAAATAACACTTGTTTATGTGTATAAGACTGAAGCAACAATGATCTGTTTCTACTATAATTCACCAAAACATCTCAAAATGAGGCATGAACCATAAGAAGTAAATCACACAAAATGAAAATAACATTGTCAAATTATTACTTTGGTTAGCATTTCAACATAAAACATACCACAAAAATCAGAACAGGCATACTAAGCCAGAGCCTAACTTTAAGTGGCCTCTGCAAAGGCTTTCATTCACAGGGCTGCTGCTATGCCTCTCCAGCAAGTCTTCCAAACACTACCAACGTCCATCCAGCTCTAAATAACATCTTTGTATTATCAAGGGCTTTTGAGATCGAAGATTAGTTCCTATCCAGATGTGGTGGCTGATACCTCTAATACCCAGCACCTGGGAAGGTAGGTAGGTGGATGACCACAATATGAGAACCCGTCTTTAAGAAAAACAAAACAAACAAACAAAAAACAATTAGACAATGGTCATGCACTCTGGGAGACAGGCAGGTGATCTCTGAGTTCAAGATCAGCATGGTCTACACAGTGAGTTCCAGGACAGTCAGGGCTACATAAACCCTGTCTATATAAAAAATAAATTGCTTTATTTTTTTTTTAGATTTATGATTTTATAAAAAAATAAACATATGGCACTATTCTTAAGACAGTAGTTAAGAAAATATCAATCCATGAATATTAAACTCAACAAATAAGTAAATAAAATTCTGTACATGGCAATAAAAAACTTTCCCTTAAAATATCTGATTCCTGGCAATGGATACCACTGTAGGTAAATTATAATCACAAAAAATTCTAAGGCACTATCCAAGGGTTTTTTTTTTTTTTTTTTTTTTTTTTGATAAATCTCTATTTCTTCATACTTAACTCACAATTTTAAAGTCTTCAGCTTCTAAAACTCAAATATAGCTTATTACACTTTGAATATAAAAAAAATCTACTAGGCTCAAGGCTGTAATAAAGAAGTGTGGTGGTTAATTCTATGGTCAACTTAATTGGATTAAGAAATGTCTAGGGCACAAGGGAGGCATAGCTTTGTGTTTGTAGTGCTAGAGAGACTGAACTGAAGAGAGTCTGGCCTGGATATGGGCAACAGCATTCCTGGCTGGGGGCTGCAGCTGAAAACAAAAATAGGAGAAAAGCAGCTCTGTCTTCTCTGCTTCCTGATTTGCTCAGATAAAAAGCTGTGGGTACCCCTGCCCCGCCCTCATCCCTGCTGCCATGCCTTCCTTACAAGACAGACTATATCCTTTCCAATCCTGAGACAAAATAAATCCTTCCTCCTTTAAGCTGCCTTTGTCAGGTCTCCATCACAGCAATGAAGGAGATGGACTATGTCTAATTTCTTCATCCTTATATGTGTTCTCAATACCTACCTTAATACCTAGCATACACAGTAAGTTCTTGACAAAATATGGCCAATCTGAATGGCTAGTCTTAGTGAACGGGCATTAACTATTTTGCTGTTCTAATATTTCAGTATATATGTGTTGTTTATCAACTGGATGTGACCTAAACCACTATTTAATATACATCTACAGTTTTTATTCAGAGAACTCTTTTCATTTAATAAAAATAACAGTAATAGCTGTTCTGTTCTTTTAGGAATGTACAGTCATTGTATGTAAAGGATTGAAAGAATCAGGTGACTGGAATCCTAAAAACTGCAGACAGACTGGACCCTACCAATGGCCTAACAATTCTAACACTGCTAGGGGACACAGGAACACAGAAAGGCTGCTGACTGTGCTGTCAGTGTCTACCTGTGCTCCTCTGTAATCTGTCCTTTGCCTGAAAACAAACCTCTTAAGATAGCTGTTTCAAAATACAGTCCCAGCCCTTTCAAAAGCTGCCTGGTAGATCAGACCGCGCTCAAGCAGAACCCACAGCAGTAATCAGGAGAACACAATGCTCAGATATTGGGGAAGGACACGTGAGGGCAAGCACAGAAAAGCGGTGGGCAGAGCAGGAAGACAAACTGAAAATGCTGCCCACACTCAGGCTCAGCAGGCTAAATCCCTTGGAATCACAGTTTTCTTATGGGTAGGAATAACAACAAAGCAAGTACTGGAAACCAAATGTTTCTAGTTTTTGTAAAATAGTTCCTGTGACAGCTTATTTTCATTGTCAACTTGACTAGATCTGTAATCAACCAAAAGGTAAGTTGCTTGGCATGCCTGTGAGGGGTTATTAACTAACTAAAGGGGGATGACAGCCCCCAAACATGGCAGCGGAGATAAGAGCACAAGAAGGAAAGTGCTTTGTGCATGCTCGTGACTCCTTGTGAGTCCATCAGCACTCCTTCCTGGTTACAGAGCCAGCTTCCTGGGTCTCCCCAAACAGAATGAAGACCAATAGCACTCCAGGACTCCACTAGCCTTCAATGCCAGATTGAGACTGAGTCTATTCTAGCATTGCAGCCTCTCAGCCTCTCCAGTGAGACAGCCACTGCTGTACTACACAGACGATACTGTCTGTGTAAGCCAATCTAATAGAGCCACACTCATGCACACACACACAGACACATACATATCACTTAGATTATATATCATACACATGTATGTATGTATGTATGTTAGATAAAAACCAAGTAAATCTTTTTATACTTAATTTTCCTCAGAAGTCATTTGAGTAATTTTACAGTCTATTTAAAAACTGTTAAGTGCTTTAGACTTTATAACTACTTGTATTTTAATGGGCAGACAGTAAAGTTTATTTGTCTGTGTTTTAATGTTTATTTACATTTAATAAAAATTATAGGCTGAGGAGTTAACAGACAACAGTCCAGGTTACCTTACATGGATAGTTGGTTTTCAAAACGTCAGAAGTCCATAGAATTGTCGTTACAAATATTTCTATATTAATGTTCATTTTGATTAGAGACCTGTCTGCTCCTGACAGCTTCCTGTCGTGGATTCTAAGAAGAAACTGAGCATCCTTGGAGTTACTCCAGTTGTGCGGTGACAGCCACTAGGCAAGAATTGCCTCTTCCCATCTACAGACAAATTACTGTCCAGAAAAGGACACACTTGCAGAATAGTCGACTGATTATATCTGCCTAGACAGAGTAATCAGCCCTTAATAATCTGCATCACGAAGGTCTGTCAGATGATCCTGGGCCAGAAGGCTGAAGATTTGATGCTCCAACGTTCGGTAGTATAGGGGTTTTCCAGGTGTTCAGTGGTCTCTATAAATTGGCTAAGTTTTAGAAGCTATGCTTAGTGCTTCCCATAATTTCTGTTAACTCAGTCATTCTGGATTTCTGATGGGGTTGAAGACCTATAGTCTCATAGCCAATCCTGGCTATTTACTTTGAGAGAAAAGATCTGAGTGGATGGTTTTCAGCTGACATTCATTTTAAAGCCAAGAAAAAAGCCAGGGTCAAAACTAAGTGTTTTAGTTAGGAGAGATGACAGAGGTTCTGGTTAGTCAACAAAATGATTGACTGGGTATTAGAACTATCTTGTACCTCACTGGTACAATTAGGAATAATTATGCTCTAATTGCATTTTGAGAAAAGTTTTATTCTAACAGGAAGGGTGAAGCTAGGTGATGAGAGAGAGAAAGAGAGAGAGGGGGGGGGACATGGAGGCAGATGTTCACGTGTCTCCACCAGTCAAAGATAGTTTATATATCTAGGTTGGGTATTGGATTACACTTCTGATTGAGCATTACCAAACTTATAAAGCCTTTGATTAACATTTTTAAAAAATGTATAAAAGCAAAAAGGAAAAGGGGGCATGGGATAGGGGTTTTCTAGGGAGGGGAAATGGGGAAAGGGGATGGCATCTGAAATGTAAATAAAATATATAAAAAAATTATAGGCTATTAAAGGTTCATCAAAGAAAACTTTAATTCAAAAAAATCAGCCTAATTGTCCGAAAATAACAATATATATTTCAGTATTAGCTTATTTTAAATATTGCATATATATATTTATATGTTCGGTGGTTTGAATAGGTATGGCCCCATAGACTCATGTATTTGAATGCCTGGCCCACAGGGATTGGTATTATTAGGAGATATGGTCTTGCTAAGTAGGTGTAGACTTCTTAGGGGAAGTGTGTCACTGTGGAGGTGGGCTTTGAGGTGCTACAGGGCAGTGTGACAGTCTCCTTCTGCTGCCTAGGTATTAAGATTTAGAACTCTTGGCTCATCTACCACCATGTCTGCCTACAAGCTTCCAGATATGATGATAATAGACTAAACCTCTGAGACTATAAGCTAGCACCAATTAAGTGTTTTCCTTTGTACGAGTTGCCTTGGTCATGGTATCTCTTCACACAATAAAACCTTAAGACAATAAATAAACATGACTGGTTCTACAGCTTCCAATGGATCAATAAACGAAAGAAAATTAAAACTGGGCATGGTGGTACACACCTATAACCTCAGCACTTGGGAGGTAAAAGCATGGCCATCAAGAATTCAAGGCTAGCCTGACTTACAGAGCAAGTGTGAGACCTGCCTGAGTACCTCAGCTACATGGGAACCTTTCTCCAAATGGAGTGGGGAAAGGAAGAGGAGAAGGTGAGAAAAAAAGCCATAAATTGTCCAAGTTGCATGCATGGGTGTGTGCATGTGTGTGTGTGTGTGCGTGCGTGCGTGCGTGCGTGTGTGTGCGCGAGCGCGCGCGCACACTGTGAGTGAGAGAGGCTGACATCAGGTGACTTTCTCAGTCACTCTCTTCCCTCCATCATATGTTATGAGACAGAGCCTCTCACTAACCCTGGAGCTCACCTACTCAGCCAGTGAGCTTCAGGGATCTGTCTGCCTATTTCTGCTTTCCATACTGACTTTACATGATGAGCTAGCTAATTTAATGTCAACTTCAAACAATCGAGAATTATATGATAGGAGAAAACCTCAAATGAGAAAATACCTCCATAAGATCTGGCTGTAAAGAATTTTTTTAAATTAGTAATTGATGTGGAAGAGTACAACCCATTGTGGGTGGTGACATCCCTGGACGGGTGGTCCTGAGTTCTTTAAGAAAGCAGGTTGAGCAAGTCATGGGGAACAAGCCAGACTTCCAGGTTCCTGTCCTGCTGGAGTTCCTGCCCGCACTGCTTTTGGTGGTGATGAATGCTGTATGGAACTGTAAGTAAAATTAACCCTTTCCTCCCCAAGTTGCTTTTGGTCCAAACAGTAAGAGAAACCCTAACTAAGACATATGGGTTCTAGGAATGCAAGCTCAGGTCTTCATGATTTCATGGTTATTAGTTACTCTTGATAAAAACACTATGACCAAGACAACTTATAGAACAGTTTATTTGGTTGGGCTCACTGTTCCAGAGAGGTAAGAGTCTGTTGTGGCGTGGAGGCATGGCAGCAAGCAGCAGGAATGGCGGCTGGAGCAGGATGCTGAAAGCTCACAATTTTTACCTTAATGGCAAAGCAGGCTGTGTTGATTTGAACTAAGATTTATTTTTATTTTATGCAAATGTGTGTTTTGTCTGCATGATTGTGTTTAAACCACATGCATCCCTGGTGACCACAGAGACAGGAAGAGGGTGTTAGATGCCCTGGAAGTAGAGTTAAGTACAGCTGTTTTTAAGTCACCATGTGAGTGCTGAGGACTGCTCTAAACCCCTAAGCCATCTCTCCAGGCCCACAACCCAAAACTCAGTTAAAATAGATTACACATTTCCAGTTCTTTTCAACAAAGCACACTGGAATGTCCTTTGGCTTGTGACATCATTATAAATGAAAACATTCTCTTAGGATTATGACACACACAAAGGTGTTTCAAATTAGCCTGTAAAAAACGTAACTAGCCTGCTTTTAAGGTTTCCTTTCTCCTATAACTAAGGCACTACAGATACTTCTTACTACAGTCCAAGGTACATACTTCTTTCACTTCATGTGAAAACTATGTTTAAATATAGGGACAAGAACAAGAGGAGGTAATAAAATACCTCTGTCGTGAAGGCAGGTGGGAAACAAGCTGGATGGCAGCTTTGCCTATCCTCTCAGCACTCCAGAAGAGGAGGCGGCACAGAGGGTTGGAGGCCAGCCTGAGCTACATGAAACCCTGTCTCAAAAGTCAAAACCAAAAAGCCATTCATATAAATACCTCCAATAAAAAGAAAGAGGAACTATTTCTATGAGCAGTAGGGGGTGAGGTACAGCAAGAAGAAAAGAGGGGGACTTCGGAGGGCAGTGGGGGAGCAAATAAGCACAAAGTATAAGTGTGTCTGTGTGTGAAAACATCATGAAGGAATCAAAAAACATGAGTAAATCTATGTGCTTTAGTACAGTAAATTTCTTTGGTATTCCAAATACGAAAAATTTCCTAGAAAACTTATCTCTGGCTTTGAAAGATTCTATTAAACCTTTTTTTGACACTTTCTTATTAAAAATGAAAGTTTTCAGTGCTGAAAAGGAAGCTTGGCAGTTAAAAGCATGCACTGCTCTTACAGAGAAACTGGAACTCCACTGTCACAGGCTCTAACATGCTGCTGCAGTGTTAGAGCCTAGCACTGGAGAGGCAGAGGCAAGAGGATTTCTATGAGTTTGAGGCCAGCTTGGTTTACGCAGTGAACTGCAGGCCAATCAGAGCTACATAAAGAGACCCTGCCTTTACACAAAAACAGAAAAACAGAAACAAACAAACAAACCCTGATATCTTCTCTCTTCAAATTATCAAAACAGTATACAATACAAAGTATTACAATAGTTATTTTTCTAATATTGAAACTAATTTCAAATCCTAACCTAATAACCTATATGATTCTGTGATTCTGTCACAGTCTACCATGATAAAGAGACTAAAAGCACAAGACACCCAGAAGGAAGTTCCTTATACCAATTACAAATATTCTAAAGGCAAGTGAGGGCCAGCAAGCCAGTTCAGCAGGTAAAAACCAGAACGATAAAGCAGAAGCCTCATGAGCTGGGTTCAATTGCCAGAACCCACATAAAAAGCTGGTGCTCCTGCAGTCCCAGGTTTGCTTTCCACATGGTGGTTCACAATCATCTGTAACTCCAATTCCAAGGGATGTGGTGCCTTTTTTTGGCCTCTGTGGACACCAGGTACACATGCCATGCCTATATGTACAGGTAAGTCAACATTTTTTTCATGTGTAATTCATACATGAAATAAAAACGAATAAAAAATTTTCAAGCTGGGTGTGGTAGTGTACATTTGTGATCTCTGAATTTTACAGGAGGATGGAAGGCAGAGACAGGCCAATCTCTCGGAGGCTCATGGGCTAGCTAGCCTGAGGTACTCAGTTCAGCAACAGAATCAAGAGACTACCTCAACAAGGTGTGGGCAAAAAACACAATCTCAGACACACACAAACGCAGACAGACAGACACAGACACATGCGTGCACGCATCCGCGCGCGTGACACACACACACCTCCTAATAAATAAACAAATAATTGAAAAAATCTTGATAGAAAATGAGAGCAAAAAGTGAGAGTCCAGCCCCTCCATGCATGCACTCAAACACTCCTCCAGGAACTCCACAGTGACCACAGAGACGCTCACTTCAGAACCCAGGCTCTCCTGCGCCATCTCTCAGATTCTTTATGTTTATTTCATCTACTTTCAACTGATCTGAGAAGTTTTTTCCTCAAACCTTTACATGATTTTTAGAAAATGTATCAAATCATAGTAAAGCAAACTACAGATCATATATTCAAATCACTGTTAACTGAAGATAGACTCATTTGATATTGATACTAAGACATATGTTTTAGGAAAAAAAGGAAATGATTTTACTATAAGCCTCACTTACAGCTGGGAAAGGGAAAAAAGCGGAACAAATGAAAAGAACTACCTATCAATGTGACCTTAATTCCCACGTGTTTTACATGTACTAGATGGCAGGACCAACTTAGCCTGAAAAATAAAACCAAGCAAAGCAAGGAATTCTTGCAAATACTTCTGACATAATACTACCAAAGGAATGTGACATTCAATAAAAACAAAACATGAAATTTACACTTGTCTAATCAGAATATGAAATCATATTTCAGAGAATATTAATGAATAGAACTAGACAGCTAAGAAAAGTTAAGTATTTAGTCACTGTAAAACCCCTTTCAAAACCCTTTATTTTAGCACTCACTAAAGGCAAAATTTAAAAGGGAAAGGTATACTTTATAATTGTTAAAATCTCTAAGCTGCCAAGGATACCTGGTCAGAGTTCTACTGACTCTCTGGGCAAGGCTACAAGGACTAACTCTCTGTGGGTTACGGTGGCCACAGTAAAGGCTTCCCACAGTGGGGATTTTAAAGCTCAGGAGAAGTTATTTCGAGCCCTTGTGAGATAGCACACTCTTTAATAATAGAACAGACTACCTATTTGCCATGGAATAGTTCTGGAGTAATGCCATTCATTCCAAATCAAAACCAGAATGATTCTTAAGAGTCCCTTCCAGACCCAAAAACCAAGAACCACATCTACACCCACATCCAACAATACCAGCGAGAATAAAACAACTTCCTTTGCAAGGCAAAACCTTTACTTAATTGAAGACCATTACGAAGGTTTTCTATAGTCTGTGTATTTTATGGGCTATCTGGGTCTCTCTAAATGCAATCCTTTTGCTCTTACTGAAATGCAACTTTAACTTTTCAAATTTTTTAATTTTTAAAGCAAGTTCTAATTACAGAAGGGCCCCAAATCACCAAACTGATTCTAGGCTACATGACCTTGGAAAGTCACTGCATATAAAACAAGAGCCTGAAGATCATTAGAATGTAAACTGTCCTGTTGGCCACTCTACCCCCTGCCAATGGGATAGGGAGGGCGTGAAATATTTATGATTGACAGAATCATTGCTGTCCCAAAATACATATATACAAATAAATATAACCATTTTTAAACCATTGTTTCTGCCACAATTTTTTTTATCGATGTGCTAAACGATATAACCCAGGGCTCCAGGCACACTAAACATATTCTACCACTAAACTGGCATCCCCTGCCTCAAAAACTCATTTTTCGTCTCAAAAAAAAAAAAAAAAAAAAAATCTAAAGGACCCTGAAAATAAGATATCCTATGCAGAAAGCAGACATGCATGTATTTTAAGATCCAGTAGTCCGCTTTTAGAATTAGGGGTAAATCAGACCTAGCTGGCACTTGTCACTGTGTTCTCTAGTTGTCTTCCTTGGACTCATTACCACACTGTTTCTTTTTCTTATGAAAGGGAAGCATCTGGTTCTACTAGCTGCCTCTGTAGAGGTAACTTCCCTTTGGGGCCTGAAAGGCCACTTCTATAAAACAAGGGAACTCAATTAAGTATTAATTCTAAAGTCTATGTTTAAAAACAAAAGATTCTGCTTTCATTCTACCCACTAATGTAGCCCTGATACAGAGCTCAACCTCCTAGACTCAGAGAGCAGCCTCATGAGTCACCTTTTTCCAAACGCTTTACCTTCCCTTGCCATCTACACTGGACCAAACGAATGCAATCCTAAAACTATTACATGGACAAAGCCAAAAGCACCCTGGCTTTTGATGCCAACGCCAGAGACCTGATTGGAATGTAGGTTCTACTAACTGCATACCTAAAACGGTGATGCAATAACTATTTTACTGAGGATTAGTAAAATGTACTAATAGCTAACTCACAGCCTGACAGGCCTTTCAGAAGCCCCAGTTTCATGGAGGCCATCCGTGATGATTTTTAAAACTGTTAAAAGATTCTTACCACACTCCTGGTGTGTATCAGAAGGTGGCCTGTACCCTGTACCCTGCCAGCACAGAGTAACGAAGACAGCCCTAATCAGCCCTCTTGAAGTCTATTCAGTAACAGTACAGCCTCCCATAGCCCCAAGCCACATGTCAGGGGAAATGAGGGCTAGGCTTTCTTTTAAAAGATAGAATCTATGGATTTTCTTGAAAGCAAACTTCTCAGTCTGCTGTTCAAAGAAGCCACTTCAGATTGCTCCAACTTAAATGTAAGGAAAGTAAACTAATGTTGAGGTGCCACAGCATTTTAACTTACTTTGAGTTTCAGTCATAGGAGATTAAAAGCAGGAACAGAAAATAAAATCTCTCACATACTAAAAACACGCTGAGCTCTGTAGACGCGTATAAACATGTTCAGAAGAAGTGATAGTTTTCTTCTAGATTTCTAAATAGACCAAAACTTACTAGAACAGGGAGGAGTGATGGGAGCTGGTATCTTAAGATGTCACACTTTAAGAATCGTCACTTTAAGATCAGGTGGTGGTGGGACAGACCTTTAACCACAGCACTAGGAACACAGAAGCTGGCAAACCTCTGAGTTCGAGGTCAGCCTGGTCTTTCAGGACAATCAGGATTACATAGAGAATCCCTGTCTCAAAAAACTCAAACAAAACACAACATTTTTAAAACTCCCCAAAGGAGGAACAAGAGCCTTTACTTTCCCTACAGTGAAGGACACAGCTGAGCTACTGGTTAACAGAGGGCTTCTAGCTAGAGTATGTAGGCAAACACCAGACTGAGAAACTGCTGCAAACACGGTTACAGCACAGAACACTGCTCAGGGTGAAAAAAATCAGGTGTTTCGGCTTAGAAATTGCCCAAATTAATTTCCCTAAAAACAAGCCTACTTACTAATTTGAGATCTGTGCTGTTCTGTAGCCGGACTAAGCCAAGCTGCTATCTTGGAGCCTAAAATACACTATCCGAAGAAAAGTACAAAAATTTCTGCCACGGGCTGCCATTTTCCTGCAAATTAATCACAAGCACTATGGCTTCTGGGTGATTCTTCCTTGTTTTGGCAAGCTTGTCGGCCTCTCCCATGTTCTTTGCTCACAGTGTAAACCAAACACTAAAAGGCATAGTTTCACTACTTAAGATCTGTGGTATGACCGCCCGCACTAGACTCCTTCTCTAGACTCCAGCCCCATTTACTTCTCTCTAGTCTATGCCCCCGCCTCCATATTAGCGTCTCTAAGGCTACACCCCTTTCTTCCATCTAATTTCTCCTCTTCAGTGACCATACTCCCCCTATCCAGGCCATGTCCCAGCTTCGACCTCCCATTCCTGATCTCATCGCTGTCTGGTCTTCCTTTGCTCCTAGTCCTGCCCATTCCACTACTTGTCCTAATACCTGACCTTAGTCAAGCCCATCCTTCCAACCCAGACATTAAAACAGCCAAACCTGCTCCTGTACCTTGTATTCATTCCTACCATTCCTGGTCCTGTCTAGGCCCTTCCTCATTTTAGACCCTGTCCTCTTTCTAAACGGTTGGCTTAAAAACCTAAACCCTACTCCTAACCCCACTAGTCCTCCTGTGTGACCCGGCAAAGGCCTCTACTCTGGCAGGCCTATAGCAAGCACTATTTCCGACTCTGAACTGGTACCTATCCCAATCTCTCACTGAAATCTAGTGTCACAAATGCTCTGGCCCACTGGGACCTCAGTTTTGACACCTGATATTCATGTCCTTCCCGTTTCCCAAGCCTCGCGAATTTGGAAATGTGGAAACCCACCCCCATCCCTCCAGGGATTTCTGCCCAGTGCATAGACTCAGCAGGTAGCCTATGAGACCCCTCCATAGCCCAGCACTGTATACCTAACTCCATGCAGGAACATTCCTCCCCCAAGGACCTTCTCCCCATATGGCCCCAGTCTAGTGACCCCGATCTCTGACCAGAGCCGGTGTTCTATTATCTCTGTGCCCCGAGTTTCATTACAGCCCCCGCCCAAGAGTCCCGCTGCGAGCCGGGCAGGCTACGCTCCCTGTCCACGGGACTCCAGCGCGGCGGCCTCTCAGGCGAGGTCAGGGCAACCCCACTCACCTCCGCGTCCACCACCTCGTGGTAGGCGGGTGGGGGATCGAAGCCGCCACCACCTCCGGTGCTCCCGCAGCGGGAAGGCCCGCTGCCCTCCCCGCCGCCGTCGCCCCGTGGGCCGCCGCCCGGTCCCGGACTGGGGCCGCCGCTATCCATAGGCTCGTAGCCGCCGTAGTCGAGGCCGGGCCGCTCGTTGGTGAGCAGTGCCACGGCCTCGTTGATGTCGTTCTTGGCCAGGCGCAGGGCCTTGCGGATGGTGGCCGGGTCCGAGAAGCCCATGCACAGCAGCGTGGTCATGTGCTGCTCCTCCTCCGATTCCATGGCTCGGGCCTCGAAGCCGCGCTGGCCAGCGTGCGGCAAAGCTGCGGCTCCCGGGCCTGGCGGGCCGTGCCGCGTTGCCTTGGCGCCGGCCCCGTGCCCGGGAGAGCCCCTGCGCTCCTGCCCGGTGCGCTCCGCGGCCGCCGGGCCAGGGTTAGGTGCGCGCGTGGGCGCTGCGAGCCGAGCTGGGGTGGCGGGGCGCTCAGGAGCAGCCGGCCGGCCCAGCCCTGCGCGCCGCCATGTTGGCCTGCTCCTCCTCTTCGCGGGGCCGCGCCTCCGGTCCCGGAAGCAGCCAAAGCGGCGCTCGGGCGGCCGGCTCCCGGCTCGGGCTGCGCGGAACCGTGTGTGTGTAAGTGTGTGTGTGATTCTCCGAGGCCAGGGCCAGGGAGGGGCGTGCGCCGAGCGTGTCTGAGGTGAGAGGCCGTGGCGCATAGAGCGAGCACGAGAGTCCTCCTCCCGCGCCTCCCGCCCACCCCTTCCCCGGCAACAGGTTCCCCCCTGGGGCGGGAGGGGGCCCGCGCGGAGCGGCTTGCTGGCGGCGGCGCTGAGGTCCCCGGCTGCCCTGGCCTCGGTGGCCTCACGCCACTCGTGTCCCATCGCAGGTGACTCCACCCGCCGCCCCCGGAACCCTGCTTGGTTCTCTTGAAGTGTCCTGCGGTCAGAGGAAAGTGACCCCACGCGCCGCCGAAGCCCTCCTCGCCGCCCACAGACACGGGATCAGCACGAGCATCCACGCACACCCCTGGCCTCGACCCTCCAGCCTTCTCTGGAGACCCCCTAGACCTTGAACTCCCACTCCTGACTGAGCCTTCCAACGTCCCTGACCACCTGTCCCACCAAACCTGATAAATTTTACCATACTTCTCAGCCGAAATCCATGGAAATTTAAAATACAATTCCCGCCCCCCCCAACCCAATCCCAGTGCTCTGTATGAAAACATCAGAACATGCGAAGTGTATTGCTGTCCTTCAGACACAGGCACATGGAAACATTCTGCGTGTCTACTCCCAGCCTGATTCTGACAACCAAACCATGTTTCTACTGAAGTCTTTGGCTCAGGGGTTTGTCTGTCTTTGGGGCTCACCTCTGCCTATTTCCACCTCAGCATTGGCATTACCACGATCAATTGTGCCAGTCCCCTCTGCCCTTTTACCCGTTTCAGTGTCCTAGGACATTGATCTAGGTTTCTTCTGGGTTCTCTTCCCAAGATCCTGGTTCTTCTTCCTTCTTGAATACTTGCATATTAGTTTGTCTCCTGCAGTTTTGATCCTGCTTTATTTTTAGACTCCAAATCCACCAACCTTTCTTTCTCACACTGCTTAAAACATTTCTGATGGCTCAACGATCAGACTGTCACATACCCCAAATCAAATCTGAAATTATTGACAGCACTCAAAACTTTTCTTTCTTTTCTTTTTTTTTTCTTTCTTTTTTTTAAAAAAGATTTATCTATTTCATGTATGAGTATACACTGTCATCAGATTACAGATGGTTGCGAGCCACCATGGTTGCTGGGAATTGAACTCAGGACCTCTGGAAGAGCAGTCAGTGCTCTTAACGGCTGAGCCATCTCTTAACTTTTCTCTTGTACTCTCTGCCAGCATCTTTTCTGTCAGGTCCTGGTTGGCTTCTTGCCTACTGACTTGACAGTTTATAAGCACCAGCGATTTGATTTACAGGGTGAATTTTCATCATCATCATCATCTATATATTTTTTTTCTATTGTTCTTACTAAAGGCTAGGTAATGGATTTAATCACAAAGGAGACACCTAAATAAGATTTTATTTAAGAGATAACAAGTCCTGGGGTGTCAATGACAAAATTTTAAATTCATATAGATAAAGACCAAAGTAGTCTATTGATGTTAGCAGCCTGTCACAGAACACACACCAACACAATGGGTCAGGACACCTGTAATCCCAGCACTCCAGAAGCTGAACCAGGAGGATCTCCAGTTCAAGAACAGCCTGAAAGACATAGCAAGACCTCAAGACCTTGTCACAAAAACGACCAAGTCAGGTCCTGTTGGTGCTGGTGATGCCATGGGGGAACAAAAAGACTGTTTAGTTATGGAAAGTGAAATGAAAACATTCCGTTTTACCCTGGGTTTGCAGAGTTAAGTCAACAGCTAAATTACCAAATGAGTTAGCCACAACAAAAAATTGCCTGCTACTAAGATTGGAGATAGAACTGAAGAGGTAATGAGACTAGAGCCGGCCCATACAGATGGCACATAAAAAGACTCATCAGCAGTGGCAAGTTTACAGACCATGACAGAGGAAGCTGAGCTTAGCTGAGAGGGGAAAGCAGAGAAAAACAAAGTCTGTGATGAGAATTGGAAAAGAGCCACAAAAACCTACCCCACAAAACCTACCCTCCCCTCACAAAAATCTACCCCACAAAACCTACCCTCCCCTCACAAAAATCTACCCCACAAAACCTACCCTCCCCTCACAAAAATCTACCCCACAAAACCTGCTCCCTCCCCCCACAAAAGCCTACCCACAAAACCTACCCTCCCCCCACAAAAGCCTACCCCACAAACCTACCCTCCCCCACAAAACCTACCTTCCCCCCATAGAAGCCTACCCCCAAACCTACCCTCTCCCCACAAAAGCCCACCCCCTCTCTTTTGCTCTCCCCCCACAAAAGCCTGCTCCCCCCCCCCCCCAAAAAAAAGGCCACTTTTGAATCAGATCCTGGAGTGACCGGAAAAACCAGAGTGTCATTTGAGGATAGAACAGCAACACCAGGATTTTTTGCATTCTTTTTTAAAAGCAAATCTTGTTGAGTAAGCCAGGTGTGGTAACTCATGCTGGTCATCCCAGCCCCATCCCAGCCCGAAGGCTGAGATAGGAGATTACGGTTCAAGGTCATCTTCAGCTACACAGTAAGTTTGAAAGCCATTCTGAACTACAGGAGACCTAGTCCCAAAGAAAATAAATATCTTATTAAATTGAGGAAGTATAGATGTGTCTTATTCATGTTTTCATTTACATTTTTGTTTTAATTGCAGAAAATCCAGAAATATTTTTTTAAAAATTTTAAAGAAATGTAATTACAACCAGGCATGATGGTACAAGTCTTTAAGCCCAGCACTTGGGAGGCAGAGGCAGGTAGATCTCTGTGAGTTTGAGGCCAGCCTGGTCTACAAATAGAGTTCCAGGATAATCAGAGCTATTACACAGAAAAACTCTGTCTCATAAAACAAAACAAACAAACAAAAATTACACCTGTTTTACACACATCTTCTTTAGAAACCTAAAGAAAAAAAAGTACCTAGCACTTGAAATAAGGTATGATGGAATATCTTAAAGACATGAAGGACTCTACCATTCATTAGTCATTTTTACTTAATCTATCCTAATCTCAGATGGGGACATGTGTGAGCAAACGCACAGCTTCTGTCCTTTTGAACACATTATCTATGAAGGGAGATGATCATAAATAAACTTTGATAGATACTTTGATAGAATTCTTACTCTACACCATCAGAGCGGACTTCTTACTCTCCAGAGAGAAATTTTGAAGGCCAGGGTGTCTAGAAAGGAAATGACATCTTAACTGTAGTGTGAAAGGAGGAAAGTCCCAGGTGACAGAAAGAGCACGTGCAAGAGTCCTGAGGTACGCAAGAGTAAAGCAAGGCAGAGGCACTGAAGGCCAGGGCTCTATGAACTACATACAGAGTTCTGGAAGCAGGAGATGGAGAGAGGAAGCTACAAAAATACAGACACTAGATCCAAGAAGGACATATGAACTGGAGGCTTTATTCTGACAGAATAGGAACCCATTTAAACAGGTATGCTGAGAACAGAGATGCCACTAACAACCTAGGGTAGCCACTTTGAAACAAAGAGTTGAGTTTTGTTCTCTCACCTAATATACAACTTTTGATCTTGTTCCTGTCCTGTCCCAGTGCTGGAGATCAAAGCCAAGGTCTTGCACATTCCAAGTGCTCTGTACCAAGAACTCTGGCTAGTCCTTACATTCTTTCTCTCTAGGATTTTTACTTTGATGTATCTAAACATGCCTTTCTTTATGTCTATCTTTAGTGAGGTTTGAACAGTTTCTTGACTATGTAGCTTGAGGTCTCAGAAAATCACTGTTCCTTATCATTGTATTAAGACAGTCTCATTGTATAGCCCAGGATAATCTCAAACTTGTGAACCTGCAGCCTCAGTCTCCTGGGTGTTAATGTTGAAGTGTGCCATCATGCATGTCGTTTCTTCACATATTTCTATTTAATTCTCTCCCCTTCCTTCCTTCCCCACCCCTCTTCCCTCCCTCCCTCCCTCCTCTTCCCTCCTTCATGAGGCTTCTGTTACACACACATTCTATCCTTCATTACTATCTATCCTTCTGTCACTCTCTGCCTCAGTCTAGGTACTTTTTTTTTTTTTTTTTTTTTTTTTTTTTTTGATTTTCTGTTCTAATTCACAGATTTTCCCTTCAGTGGTATCTTTTCTGTGAAACTGTTTATTGAGTTTTTAATGTAGTAATGAATATGTAAATCCTTCGTTTGCTTATTGAGACAGGATCTCTCTATGTAGTCCTGGCTGTCCTGAAACTTGCTACATAGACCAGGCTGGCCTTGAACTCACAGAGATCCTCTTGCCTCTGCCTCCCAAGTACTGGGCTTAAAAGTATGCAATATATAAGTTTATAAATTTCATTTTAATTTTTTTATGAATTCTGTATATATCTTGATATTTACTTCCTTGAAATGTTAGTCACAGCTATTTTATAGTCTGTGCCTGATAATTATCCATAGCTGAATCTCCCTTAGGTCTCTTTCTGTTGCCTGATTTTCTTCTTGTCCTTCTTATATGTTCGGAAGCATAGAGTTATTGTTTATTTATTTTAAAACTGGCATTGTATCTTAAAAGCTACAGGGATGATTTTGTGTTTGTTTTGCCTCAGGCAGGTAATTGGAGTTAGAGGTGATTTTTAAAAATGATGTGTGTTTATTATTATTTTTAATTATGTGTATGTGTATACAGGCGAGTGGGTGGAATCTGTGCCGTGAGTGCAGGTGTCCCTGGAGACCAGAGGCATCAGATCCTCTCAGAGCTATAATGTAGGTGGTTGTGATGTGGGTGCTACGAATTGAAGGTTCTTTCAGATCTTTCAGCTTCTTTAGGTCTGCTTTCAACTGCTGAGCCCAATGATAATACTTTTAAAATTTGAACCTATTTTTAGGTTCTTTTTAGGTTCCTAACTGTGTTAATTGTTTATTAGTGTATCTCTAATCACCTCAATATTGTGGCTTTAAACACTGTGTCTTAGTTAGGGTTTTACTGCTGTGAACAGACACCATGACCAAGGCAACTTTTATAAAGAACAACATTTAATTGGGGCTGGCTTACATGTTCAGAGGTTCAGTCCATTATCATCAAGATGGGAACATGGCAGCATCCAGGTAGGCATGGTGCAGGAGGAGCTGAGAGTTCTACATCTTCATCTGAAGGCTGCTAGCAGAATACTGGCTCCCAGGCAACTAGGACTAAGGTCTTAAAGCCCATGCCCACAGTGACACACCTACTCCAACAAGGCCACACCTCCAAATAGTGCCACTACCTGGGCCAAGCATATTCAAACCTTGACACACTGATTTGTTATTTCTTTTAATTCTCTGGGTTGGTGGGACAGTTTTTCACCCCAATTGATGTTGTACCCACATACACAACACATAATTTTTTTTAAAAAAAAAAAACCACTTCTACTTCCAATTACCAGCCAGAGGTAAAGTAAACACACAAAATCATCATTCCTGAAGATTTTAAGATGTAATGCCTCACTTTTAAAACAAAAACTCCACTGGCTTACAAAAATACAAGAAGAGACAAGAGGAAAATCAGACAACAGAAATACTTCTGGTGTTGGCTGGAACAACTCTTAAAGTCCATTCAACTTAGACCTTGGCTGGGAAACTCTAGTGCTTTCCACATGACCTCTTCCTTAACATAATGTCCCATCTTGCAGGCCTCATGGCTTGCCTTGAATGACCTTGACTTATGTCTGAAGCCTGGATGCTAAAATATAAGCCCCAGTGAGCAAGAGTATATGAAATCTCTCTGTTTTAAAGAGACTTATTTTCATAATTCTGTATGTGGGTCTGTGTGAATAAATACCACATTAGTGTGAATGTCAGTGGAGGCCTGAAGAGCAGGTCAGGCTTCTGGAGCAGGAGTACAAGGTTTTGAGCTGAGTTGGTGCTAAAAGCTGTACTCAGGTCATCTGGAAGAACAGCAAGCATGCTTAACCACTGAACTTATCTCTCGAGCCCCTTGAATCTCTCTTTTCATGACCTTTACTGATATAACAGTACTGATTAAAAACAGATCTCAAGACCACACCCAGAACCACAGTGAAAAAGACTTTCTAAAGGTATAAATACCAGAAGCCCTGGCTCATTGTGGGTGACCACCAATGTAACATATTACTATATTCACTGAAATTATAGGGTATTCTCTTCAGTGACCCTTGATCTCCAGTTTGTATCTTAGCCCAGTAAGACCATCCAATCTTCTCTGAGTTGCACATTGAGAGTCAAGGAGTATATCAAAGCAGTGTCAAATGATTGACAGGCGTAGATCCTCATGGTTTCTTTCTCCCTGCAATTTGGTCATTCAAGTTCTCACTGACTTGGAAACTTCACAGACTCTTCAAACATAGTTCCTGCATTCTGCCCAGGTTTTCTAGTTGTCCTCAGCAGATGATATTAGCTTAAATGAGCACGGCTGCCACTGCTGGAAGCAGAAATCCCATAGGGGAGAGAGGATGGGAAAGGGAACTTTAGAGGCTAAGAACTACAGAGGGCCTGGGGAGATGGCTTGGTGAGTGAAGGTGATTGCTGCCCAAACTGATGATCTGAGTTTGATCCCCAGAACCCACAAGGTGGAAGGAGAGAGTCGACTGCCTCAGGCCGTCCTCTGGTCTTCACACATGGTGCCTTAGCATTTGTGAACCGACACATACACAGTCACACATGAAATAAATGCATCTGTTTTTCAATAAAAGCACGAGCACAGGGGATACAACAGGGTTGGCCCCTGACTGAGGAGACTTTCCAAGACTAGCAAGAAGATCCTGTGGAGGAAGAGGAGCCCTTTTCTTCAGCTACACAGTATCCAGGAAGTACAGAGAGGTTAAAAAAAATGAGTCTGGGCCCTAGGAACTTTCTCTCAAGTTTCCCAAACTCTAGCAAGACAGGGAAGCAATAGAACCACCTCCTCTCAGAGAACCCCACCCTTTGTCGCTTTTATATAGACTACAAACCTTTTAGTGCTAACCAAGGACCAGAGGCCATTCTGCAAAGCCTCTTTGGGAGTCTCCTATAACCAGAATAGATAACTGTGGCATTAAGAAAGACTAGAATCCAGTGTTGTGATACTTTGGAAAACAGGTTTTCAGAAGAGTTTTATTTTAGAGATGTCTTAGCCCCTGTCCTACTGCTGTAAAGAGAACCATGATGAAGGCAACTCTTACAAAAGAAAGCATTTAATTGAGGGCTTGCTTATAGTTTCAGAGGTTTAGTCCATTATCATCATGGTAAGGAGCATGATGGCATGTGAGCAGGCACTGGAGAAGTAGTTGAGAGCCACATCCTGCTGTATAGGAGGAGAGAAAGAGAGCCCCGAGCCTGGCATGGGCTTTTGAAACCTCAAAGTCCACCCCAAGGGACACACTTCCTCCAACAAGGCCACACCCCTAATCCTTCTAATCCTTTCGAATAGTGCCACTTCCTGGTGACTAAGCAGGAGCTACATGTACCATTCTCATTTAAAACATCACAAGAAAAAAATTAGAATAATACTCAATGTACCAGAGTTTGGTCAATTCAGATTTATGCCCATTATGTGTGTTAGAACAGCAACCAGAAAGCTGATACCTTTGAATGCACTAATCTGGCATGGAATGGGGGTGGGGGGAGGTGTTTTGTTTTGTTTTTTTTTTTTTTTTTTTAACAAAATCTCAATCGTTTCATTTTATCAATGAAGACTCAGGAGCCAGATGTTGGGGTGAAAGCCTGCTACCTCAGAGAGGCAAATAAAACACCCAGCTGACCTTCCTCCTCAGCTTATGTCCCACCAGCAATGCCCTCCCTCACTGTCTCAGAAAACCTCCTTCAAACAGAATGTCTCTCCTTTCTACTTCCTGTGTATCTCTCTGTCCGACTTCCTGACTCCCTTTTACTATGTTTTTTTTTTTTTTCTTAATAATCTTATGCTCACTTCCTCTCAACTGCCTCATGACCTATGGTTGCCTTTATTTAATCCTGTTTACAATATTCAAGCAGAAAGCTCTTGGATTCAAACCACCACAAGAAAAAAATTAAAATAATACTTAATATACCAGAGTTGGGTTAATTCAGAGCCATGCCCATTATATGTGTTTGAAAGGATAAAACATACCATTAGGTTTATGCTAAGGCTAGGCCAAGCCACAACTCAAAAACAGGTTTTTTTTTTCCCCCAGTAGATAAAACAATCTTGGGGCTCACAGTGTGATCAAATATCCTGCAACAGGTGGGGAGGGTGTAGTTTCAGGTTTTTTAAAATATGGGTCACCTGCCCCACAATTCACTCATACGAAGTGTACAGTTCCGTGGTTTTAAGCATACATATTTGCAGACATATGCGACTATTACTGTATTTTAGAATGCTTTTGTTACTGGTTTCCCTTCACCTTCATTCTTGCATGTATGTTAGGGACCCTTCAAGAGGGAGAACTATAAAGTGCTACTTTAAAAAAATGACTATAAATGCTTCTGTCAACTCTGAGCCCTAGAAGCCTACATTTTAAGTCTTTGGAAACTGTAGGTGAGTCTATAATTTCAAAACAGCTTTTCAAAGCAAAATTTAAGCCAACATTCCCAGGTGACCTTTGATTAAGTCTATTTAAAATCAGGCTGAAAAATCAACCACTGACTAGCAGTTTTCACGGTGTTTGTGTTAACTTCTTATCTACTTAATTTCTCAGTTTTTGATAAAACTTGGTTTCAAGGAACAATGAGCTGCAAGTGTATAAGCCGGACCTAGAGAAATCACAGGCGAGCAGCATTCAAGGCCATCTCTCCTGGGAATTAAAAGGAATACATTCCAACGTTGTGTTCAGATTTGCAGTTACTTTAATGGAAACATACTCCTAAATAATTTATCTCAGAGTCTAAAGTTTAAATGAGAGAAGGTGGGGAGGGCAAGGTGAAGAGAAACCTAGTGGAAAACAGGCTTTATTTCCTCATCTCTCTACCCTCTCCCTAAGTAAAGTGTACATTTCGCGGGTGCTGATAAGGTGTGGCCTCTGTATCTGGCTGCCTCTACTTTTTCCTTTCAAGTTGGATCGTGTTGTAGCTTGTTTAGAACTTCACTCTGCATGGATGAATGAAACTGAATTATATACGGCTATGCTACATTCTATTTATCCACTTATGGTGGATATGAGCTTTCATCCACCTTTGGGGGATTATAAATGGTGTCTCAGCAAACACTCAAGCTTTTATGTGGATAAATGTTTGCATTCCTTTCAGGCATCTACTAGGAGTTGAATGGTTAATGTTAGTTCTGCTGAACTTTTTCAGAGATTGCCAAATTGTTTTTCAAATTTGTCTCACCCTTTACAGCCCTTCCTTCTACTAGTGTTTGAGGGTTCTGGGGGTGGGGAGGAGGGGTGCAGCTCTACCTCTGTCTTAGGGTTTTACTACTGTGAACAGACACCATGACCAAGGCAACTCTTAATAAGGACAACATTTAATTGGGGCTGGCTTACAGGTTCAGAGATTCTGTCCATAATCATCAAGGTGAGAACATGGCAGCATCCAGGTAGGCATGGTGCAGGAGGAGCATCTTTATTTGAATGCTAGCAGAATACTCACTTCCAGGCAGTTAGGACTAGGGTATTAAACCCATGTCCTCAGTGACACACCTACTCCAACAGGGCTACACCTTCTAATAGTGCTACTCCCTGGGCCAAGCATGTACAAACCTCGTATTTTCTTACTGTTTAAGAGTAGTGGCTATCAAGTGGCCTCGAATTGTGGGGTTGCTTTGGTTTGCACTTCTCTGACAACTGATAATGTCAAGCATCTGCTCCTGTTTGTATTCTCTATTTATCTCCTTTGAGGAAAGTAATCCCATTCAAGTCCTTTACCCATTTTTGATCCAGGTTATTTGTCTTTTACATTCTAGAGCGAAATATCTTACCAGATGTATGATTAGCAAATTGTCTTTTATCCTGGGAAAGGAGGAGATGATTCAGTGAGCAAAGTGCTTGAATTTCAATCCCCACCTCCCATAGGGAAGCCAGGTGAGGTGGGGAGTGTCTATACATCCATTGCTGGAATTGGGGCCTGACACAGAAGGACCCCAGGGGCTCTTTGGCCCAAATATCAAGCTCCAGGTTTAGTAGAAGACACTGTCTCAAAAAAAAAAAAAAATAGGTAAAGAACAGCAGAGGTAGATACCCAATGTCAGCCTCAGGCTTCCTCATGCCTATGCATGGGCAGGCACACACCACACACACACACACACACACACACACACACACCCACCACACACACACACACCACACACACACACACCACACACACACACACACACACACCACACACACACACATACACCCCCCCCACACACACACACTATTACCACCAAACACATAAAATTTACAATGTTAAAGTACAAAATTAAGTGACAGTCCGATGGTTAACCATGATTTCCATCCATTTCTAGAATCTCTCTTAATCAAGGTGATAACACTTTTAGGGGAACCAGTTAGTAATTAGTGGAAAATATTCATTCATGGTAGACATGAGTGTGTGAGGTATAGCATGACTTCATTCTTCTGCATGTGGCAATCTAGATGTCTCAGCACACTTGTTCAAGAGACCTTTTTCCCCAATTGAATGGTCTTCACCCTTGCCCAGAATCAATTAGGCATAGTTACATGATTCATTTCTGAACTCTAAGAACTACTCCTGGCTATGTTTCTTTATCTCTATGCCTTTACTACACTGTCTCCAGGACTCACTAGTAAGTGCATCTACTAGCAAATCTTTCCATCTAGTGTGACACCTCCAAGTTTGTCTTTCACTTTAAAAATGGTTTTGGCCATTTGGATCCCTTGGAATTATATTTTAGAATCAGCCTGTTAATTTCTATGAATAAGTCTTCTGTGATTCCCACAAGCTTGCTTAGAATCTATAGATAGATTAAAGGAGTTTTGGCACATATATAATAAGTCATTTGGCCCACAAATATCAGACATTTCCCCATTTATTTAGGTTTCCTTCCATCTTTCCTACTGTTTCCAGAGTACATGTTTTACATTTCTCTTGCTAAATCAGCTCCCAAATGTTTTACTTTCTTGGATTTTTTTGTAAATAAAATAATTTTCTAAATATTATTTTGAGTTATTTACTGTAAGTGAACAATAAGCAATAGAATTTTGTATATTGATTTTGTAACCCGAAACCTTGCTGAACAAGATTACAATCTATAGCAGATTCTTTAGACTTTGTAGATGCAGGGTCGTGTTATCTGTGAATAAAGATGGTTTTATGTCGTCTAAGCCAGGTGGCTCTTACTTATTTCCCTTGTCTACTTACCCTGAGTGGAACCTTTAGAACAGTGTTGAACAGAGAGGTCTTCCTCTTGCTTTTTGCTCTTGAGGAAGCAAGAGAAGAAATGCATCTACCTAATCTTTTACCATTAAGTATTCCATCAGTGACATTTTTCATTGTTGTTTATTACCAAACTGAAGGAGTGTTCCCCCCTTTTCCTTTCTGTCCTTTAGTCACTTCAAATTAATCTGTCAAGCATTTTTTCCCATCTAGTAAGTTGATCATATGGGATCTTCATTTCTTTTGGGTCAGGATCTTGCTATGTTGTTTAACTAGGAGTGTTGTTAACACCCCTGGTCTCAAGTAATCCTCTTGCTGGCCCTTTAAGCTGCTGAGACATGGACCACTATGCCCAGAAAGCATGTAATTTTTAAAATTATGTGGGTATGGTATATTGCTTTCTTTGGTTTCAGACATTAAGCAATCTCAAATTTTTGAGGATAAATTTTGCTTGGTTATGTTGTGTAATTCTTTATTATCACATTAAATTCATTTTGCTCATATGCTAAGGGGAGCTAGGGGACTAGGGAAATGGCTCAGCAGGTAAGAATGCTTGCTGTGCAAACGTGAAGATCTAAATTCAAATTCATAGCATCTGTATAAAAATGAGGTTGCTATGCATTTGTGATGAATGATGACAGGGGGATCACTGGGGTTTGCAGCCACCAGCCTAGCTACAGGTGCAGTAAGAGACCATCTTAAGGGAAGAAAGAGGAAAGAGATGGAGCAGGACCACCCACCTTCTCTCCTGGCTTCTGTGAGTGCACAGAGAAGCATGCCCACATGCATGTGTATACACCACACATTCACACACACACAAATATCTGTCTGTCTGTCTATTTATCTATCTATCTATACATACATACATATGGAATGTAGTTTCTAAGTATGTACTTCCAAAAATAATCAGTATGGACAAGTGTTGTAGGAACTTTTTCTGCCACATATGAACAAATGTTTACTCACACCAGATAGGACATCAACAATGCAAACAAGGAAACAATTCTATTCAAGTGTAGCTTGGAGAATCAATTAGTTTAATTGTTTTTTTTCATTCATTCATTCATTCATTCATTCATTCTCATGGGCATAGGCTGTTGAAGGATTTTTCCTTCCTTACTGGTTCAGGTATCATGCGTGCCTTACTTAATCATTAAACTACCAAGAACTTCACAGTTGTACCTGGCTCTTGCAAACCATGAAAACTGATTTCCCCTCTTGTGTTTCTTTAGATGTGCAAGTGTCTTTCAAATAGCTTTCTAAACATGTAGCATGCCCAGAGGTCAGCATCATAAAATCTATGAACTGAAACCCTTTGGCGGGAAGAATCTCTGACAGGCTACCAACTTTTGTCTACAGACAAAAGTTGACAAAGTCAAAGTTTCATAGCATGAAACAGTTCTATCACATGCTGTCATTCTCTCAAAAGATCAAAGTTGATCCAGTGGTGAGAATGGGATCAAATTAGCTACCTTCCACAATCTCAGTCATTTTCCATCTTGCCTCTTCATCTTGGGGCACAGCCACAGGGCAGCCATGACTCTCTGCACCTCCAATGGTCTTGGCCAGGTGAGACTGGCTTTTATTGCACTGAATGGCCTTAACTGCTATACCTGTACTGGCTTCCTGGCTTTGATAGGCTCTAGGTTCAAGCTGTGGTTTGCTGTTGGCTCTCCGATGTCACTGGGCTAAGGGAACATCTTCCAAACCCCAGGACACTTTCTTCAGGAGAAAAATGTACATGGCTTAATCTGGGAGATAACTACCCACCCTAGGACAAGCTTTAGTCCTCACTCACACTGTTCTATTGTTTATACCTTATAAAACTTCTGCTCATGCTTTAAAGCCTTCCACAGGCTCACAGGCAATGAATTTGGATATATATATATATATGTGTGTGTGTGTGTGTGTGTGTGTGTGTGTGTGTGTGTGTGTGTAGGGGTGTGTGTGCATGTGTACACTTGTAGGGTGCCTTCCTTGGTTGCTCTCCACCTTACTTTTTAAGACAGGGTCTCTCGCTGAACCTGTAAGTCATCAATTCAACTAGGCTGGCTGGCTGGAGAGCTCCATGGGTTTGCCTGTCTCTGTCTATAAGCCCCAGTGCTGGCTTACAGCTCTTTATGTGTGTTCTGAGGATCTGAACTCGGGCTCTTAGGTTCAACCTTTTTAAAAATGTTAATTCTCCTGTAAGCACAGTCCTATCTGGCCCAACAATCTAGACAGTAAGCACTTTAAGCAATCTGCTCAGTTCCCTTTGTAAGTCCTGTCCTTCCGTTAATGTCCTCTAGTTAGGGGGCTGGGAGGAGACTGAGGGGGAGAGAGAAGAAGAGGAAGAGGGGAGAGGGAGAGGGAGGGTAAGGGAGGGAGAAGGAGGTAGGGAAGGAGAGAAAGGGAGGAAGAGTGAGGGAAAGGTAGAGGGAGAGGGAGAGGGAGAGGGAGAGGGAGAGGGAGAGGGAGAGGGAGAGGGAGAGGGAGAGGGAGAGGGAGAGGGAGAGGGAGAGGGAGAGGGAGAGGGAGAGCCTGCACCATGGCACACACACGTGTGGAGGTCAGAGGACAACATTTGGTGTTGGGGCTCACATTGAACCCCAGTTCACATAGAAGTTGTCATAGCCAGGCTCCCTTACCTGAGAGTTCCTTCTGTGTCTGTGTCCTGCCTCACTGGGAACACTGCGATTACAGGGTCACCGGTAAACTGCAGCTGGCTTTCAATGGGCTCCTCACACCTGCAGGCGGAGAGCTTCATCCATGGAGCCCTCTCCCTAGCTTCCAACCCACATTCCTATAAGTAATTCCCAGTCTTAACGAAAAGCTTGCAATTCCCTTCCCTGCTCTGTAACAGACAGATAATTCTATTAAGAATATGTTTTCCCTGGTAGCAGGGTTGAAATAGAAAGATGGGCTTCCCTATTTTTGGCTGAAAATTCAGGGTTTTTTTTTTTTTTTTTTTTTTTTTTTTTTTTTTTTTAATAAAGGATTTGGCCCTGAGGTTCCAGCTTAATTCCAACATGGCTTAGAAGTCTGTTTCATTTCCCTGATGCTGAGTCACCAGACTGGATTCATTTTCCAGGGCGTTATGCTAATTACACGTTACCGGGGCTAATGGATTAAATAATAATAATAATAATAATAATGGCAACAAGTGTAAAAGATAGCAGAGCGCCCTGGCTTCTTCTCCGGGGCAGGCCAGCTTATAGCCTGGCAGTTGTTTGGCTACTATTAATTAATAGGCATCACAATGAGCTCCGATTTCCTGAGGTGTCCAGCATGATTTTCTAGTTAATCTTTCCCAGCCATTACAGCACTGACTTTACACAAAGGGTGGAGTTGATGAATTGGTCGCCTGAAGTCATGTCTGTGGCGAAGCCAAAATTACATTTTAAATGGTATGAATAATAATAAAAATAGAGTAACTGTGATATACCTCACAGCTTTCAAAGGACTTCCTCCCTCATTATTTCGCTGATGCTTACTAATGCCCTGGGAAGGCTTCCTGTTGAGTGGCTGATGGCAGCAGCCGAGAATTCACTTCCTAACTGTCTTGGTGAAATAGGAACTTAGAAAGGACTGTAACATTCTGGAGGTCTGTACTGGATGAACTTCACTCCCTAGCTCCTCTTTTGGTAGGATTCTGGGACTTTTCAGGCACTACAGAACAATTTACATTTAGATAAATGCATGTTGTGTTTTGTAAGGCTTTCTTTCTGTCTTACCAGAGACCATATATATAGTGTGTAAATCCCCAGAACTCAATGTCAATAGAAACCTAGTTTAAGAACCCAGCATGCTGGCACAGGCCTGTGACCTCAGCTCTCGGAAGCTCAGAGTCAGCTCAAGACACCCCAAGACCAAGTTCTTAGCACGAAGAAGATTTATTTGCTACAGAGCGACAGAGGCAGGGATAAGAGACAAAGATGGGAGACAGAAGAAGAGGGAGAAGGAGAAGGAAACAAGGGAGAAGGGAAAAAGGGACAAGCGAGGGGGGAGGGTATATTTTTAGGAGTGAGTGTGTCCTCAAAGCACTGCCTCTGGACAGAGAAGAGACAGATGTGGCCATGGACGAATGACAGTTTATGAAGGGAAAAGGGAAAACCCCAGTTTAGAATGAGGTGTTGAATTTAATTGGGCATGTTAATTAAGGCAGCCAAAGGGGGATTTTTAACCCCTGGACTTCAATACTTTGATAGCTGGACCTTGGCAGTCAGTCTCAGAAGGAGGAAGTGGCCAGATAAGGGAATAGATCTTGGGGATCTAGCTTTAGGAATGTAATCTAATATTTTTAATAAGGCAGAGGGAGTGGGGAGAAGGGCAAGGCCTTCCAGAGCCATGTTTTCTGTGCTTGGGCTGGATAGAGTTCCTTCAAAGCTGAGATCACTGTGAGTTTGAGAGCAGCCTGGACCATAAACTAAGTACTGGGTAAGCTAGGGCTATATAACAGGACCCCATCTCAAGTAACACAGCTCAGTTAAATCAAGTTGAGCTAGTCCAAAGACTGCTCCTTGCTAGGATGTTGGATCTCTGAAAACCAGGGTTGGATCTACTGGCTTCTGTGGATGTGCACAGCAGAGAAGCCATTCTGCTCACTTTCTCTTTCTTCATTTCCTTCCTCTCTCCCTCCTTCCTTCCCTGTCTGATCCCTCCTTCCTTTCCTAACTCTCTTCCTTTATCTTTTGCTTGAGACAGGGTTTCAGGTAGCTCAAACTCCTTATGTAGCCAAGGCTGGCCTTGAACTTTTGATCTCCCTGCCTTCACCTCTGAATTGCTGAGGTTTTCATCATGAGCCACCACCCCATCATTTCTCGATGCCTGGGCCTGCCTTGACCTTTGTAGACCCAGTATCCACACTCTCCCTTTGGTCCTTCTAGACCTTCTTATAATCCCACAACCAAGAGCTGCATGGCTGGACAGGTTTTTTTTTTTTTTTTTTTTTTTTTTTTTTAGAGTCTATGCCTCTTACAAATGCAAAAGGTGAGGCTCAAATAGTTACATTCTAAATCACCACACTAGTGATAGTCAGACCAGAATCAAGAAGCCACTAGACTTTTGCATAAGTAAGGAAAGGCAGTGTAGCGGTGTTTGCCCAGCTCACTGGCCACACATACAGAGAACTGTTTCCAAGATGCGTTCATATACATAGGGCCTCTCCTCGGTGCAGGGTTCTGTGGCCATATCACTTGGCTCAGTTGGAAATTCATGATGCAAATTAGAAAATTGGAGACTCTGGAAAGTCCCTTGGGAAAGAATTTGTTTAACCAAGCGTTTCTCAAAATACTTCGTCATTTCCTCCCCTCCTTGTAGGAAGTCTAATTACAGCTTATGTAATTAGTGCTCCACCGTTGGTGATGACACAGTAACAGACTAACAGATGTTGTCTTTTGAGATGGGGCAGTCACAAGCTAGGCTACCAGTTATGTTTATCTTTACATGAGTTTAGGAATAGGTATCGTCCAAGGGGGGCTGGTTTAAACTGGGTATGGTGGCACAGGTCCTGCAAACCAAGCGTTCTAAAGTGTAGGCAGGAGGATCAGAAATTTAGGACCATAACCTGTCAGCTACATCAGAAGTTTGAGGCCTGTCTAAAAATAAAATGATTTAGAAAAGGCTGGTTCAGGGTCACCTTTTTCTATTCAACTGGAAATAATAAATAAGTATGGAGAAGTTCCTTTGGAGCTGGCAGCCCTGAACTCTAGAAGCTTATGGGATAGATCCTTACCTAGAGACCTCTGTTTCTATACCCTGAGAGTCAGACTTCTGACTCCAAATTCCCAGTTAGAAGCTTATTGCTTTGGGCTCCCAAAGCCAGAGGCTTATGGTTGTAGGCCTTCAAAGCTAGTCAATGGCTCTGAGATTTTAAAGCCAGAGATTTATGGCTCTAGATGCTCAAGTAAGGAGCCTGTTGTTCTAGGCCTTGAGTGTGAACAGCCCAGTACCAGGCAGCTAATGTAGACTCTCTGAAGTTCCTGTGGTAACAAGGCTCTTGGCTTTTAACTTTCAATGGTTCTCTTGAAGGTTTCCAGCTGTGGTGTGTGCAGATCTCCTTGGCTTTTTGCCTTCTGCAGTGATCTTGGTTCTTCTTACTCTCTTGCTTTCTAGTAGTAGTCTGAGATCGTTGCTTCTTCTCATCATTTTCGTTCTTCTGAAGTCCTCAATAGTCTCTGTCATCCACCCTGGCCTCTCTCTGGAGGTCTTTGGCTACAAGCCGATTCTTAACTGCTGCAGGAGCCAAGAACTTAAAACCCCAAGAATCTGTTACCAACAGACTGTGCCCTGCTCTGAGTCCCTCCTTATTGTGTAAAGCGGTGATTTTTCAGGTAATGCTTTGCCATGGAGACTCTTTTTCACAAGACTTTTCCCCTCTATCTCGAAGGTGGACGATGATTGTATGCCTGGCAGACTGGCAAACAGGACCATCTGTCTGTGTATCTTGAGACTTTAGAGGCACATGAGCATGGAAGAGTCACATCCTCAACTGAGCCCCATAAAGCAGTAGATACTAAGCACTGTCATTGCATGGCCCCACTGACTTGTCATCGGACACCCACTACGTGTGTGTGTGTGTGTGTGTGTGTGTGTGTGTGTGTGTGTGTGTGTGAAGGACTGACAGAGAACTCTTGACTCTCCCCAGAGCTTCAGCGTGCCTCAATCCTCTCCTGGAGATATGGCCTACTGGATTGCTATCTGTCCATCTTCCTACTTGTCCATCTCTACTGAATCTGTTGTTTCTGCTCTGAATTCAGTCTTGCCCATTCATTTCTGAAGCTGACTACATCTTCCTACTCAATCCTGAGTTTTCTCCTTCCCCGACATCTGGGTTGGGTCTGTTAGGTCATCAATACAGGCTCCACAAGTACTTCTGTCAGCCCTCTTCTGAAAAACCTCTAGACGTCTGCTATTGTCTTTTCAACTTATATTCATTCTGTAACTCACATAAAGAGATAGATAGATAGATAGATAGATAGATAAGGAGAGCTAGAGATGTACTTTCCAGGTGCTGTGTGATATGAGTTAACATTAGTAATTCATATTGAAATAAAAGAACCCACATTTACTTTGACTAGGTTATACTAGATAAGATCATCTGGAAAGCTTCTTTTTCTTTTCTTTTCTTTCTTTCTTTCTTTCTTTCTTTCTTTCTTTCTTTCTTTCTTTCTTTTTTTTTGTTGTTGTTGTTTTTGGTTTTTTGAGACAGGGTTTCTCTGTGTAGCCCTGGCTGTCCTGGAACTCACTCTGTAGACCAGGCTGGCCTAGAACTTAGAAATCCGCCTGTCTCTGCCTCCCAAGTGCTGGGATTAAAGGCGCGTGCCACTACTGCCTGGCAGGAAAGCTTTCTTAATGATTTATTTTTATTATTTTTAACAATGTGTATTCACAAGTGTCTGCGTGTAGGTATCAGTTTCCATAGAGGCCAGAGTCATCACATTGTTCTGTATCTGGAGTTACAGGTAGTTGTGAGCTGCCCAATATGCCTGTTGAGAATTGAAATTGGGTCCTCTGCAAGAACGATGCATGTTCTGAACTGCTAAGCCATCTCTCCAGCCTATGAATTAATTTTTATTTAATAAATTCTGACAACGTGGAAAAACACAAATGTCTTCATTTATGTCCCTGACATAGAATGCTCAAGACAAGTCCCTGCAGGTTTATTGCTTTGGGAGTCACTTTTCAGTTGCTTCTAGCTGCTGCTGCTGGGTAGCTAGGGTGGGAAACCCATGGTTTTCTCAGTATTACCAGCTCAGCTAATTCCTACCTATGACAAAGACCACAGAGAAACAATAAAAGACCATCCAGAAGAGAATTTTAATAGGCCAACTGTTGTAGAAATTGTGGGCAGTACATAGGAGGGGAACCCTCCAGAATCATCCAGATAGAGTAAAAAATTGCCTGCTTATCAAGACAGAAAAAAACAAAACAAAACAAAACCGTGGTTGCTGGTAAACAGCTTCTAGTTCCGTCTGCCACAGCTTCGAGCTCCACCGATCACAAGCTTTTTGCTGAGTCAGCAAGTTGCTCTTCCTGAGTACGACCAGCTGCAGTTTGGTGGGGCGGACCTCTGGAGCTCATGGAGACTTGTGCCTGAAATGAAATCTCCTGGAGTCAGGGCAGGATCTCTAGGGCAGTTGTGACTAGCGCAAAGCCTCAAAGCTTCAGCTTCAGCTTCTTCATTGTGATGTTTCGGGCTACTTTGCAGAGAGGAATTTGCTCAGAGGGACTATTGTAGAATGGTTAAAGAAGCCAGGCTGTTATGATGACAGTCCAGCCAGTTTACCAAAGCAACAGTGCTGGATTGACAGCTCTCCACTTGAGGCAAGAGTCAAGGGAAGGGTCTATGAGCTATTGGTCAAGTGGCCCACTGACTGACTCTGAACAGCTTTGTGAATTTAAGACACCAAAGGGTACTTAAAGGCCTAGTAGGACATCAACATTCTCAGTGGTACTTAATAACATGTAAGTCCTTCCCAGACACCCCTATGGAGAGCTGTGTCTCTGATTTGTCTCAGTATTACTATCCCTACTCAACAGATGAGTTTCGGACCTGGGTTGCTTATGGCCAAAGTTGAACAGAAACTTACTTAAAGAAAAAGGACTGGAAAGATGGCTCAGTAGTTAGGAGCACTGGCTGCTCTTCTAGAGGACCCAGGTTTCATTCCCAGCACCCACAAGGTGGCTTACAACTGTCTGTAACTCATTTCTTCTTAGCTTCCTTGGGCACCAGGCACGTAAGTGCTGCACCAGGCACACATGCAAGCAAAACCACCCATATACTGGGAAGAGGGAGGGGGTGGTTCCTTTCCTTATCTCTGCTTCCATGTGTCCAGGATCCATTCATCCCCTTTACAGACAAAACTCCTCAGAGAAAGAGAACACTGCTACATAATTTATATCCACACAGCAGCCAGAAAGGAAAGGCTTGCTTCTGCTCGCCTCACTTACCAAAATCCAGGGAGGGCTTGTGATGGCCCAGCAAACGTAGCCCCAGCCATTCACATCTGTCACTGGGACAGTGATTCCCAGTGATGTGAAAATCTGATGCCAGTATCAAGTCTCAAGTTACACAGTAAAGAGAGAGAGAGAGAGAGAGAGAGAGAGAGAGAGTCTAAATGGCTCCAAACTCCATTTAATTTTCTCTGTAGTTTATTGACTCAAAAAGCTATAGCTTCTACCTTGAGGAAGTAATAGTCTGGTAGGACAGTTGGGAAGCCCCGTGTGTGTGTGTGTGTGTGTGTGGCGGGGTGAAGGACACAAGAACTGCATCACTCAGCAGAGGGGGAGATCACGCAAAGAGCATATCTTACTCTTTGAGGATTATGGGATTCTTTAAAAATCTGCTGAACCTCATGGGTTCTTTCCTAAACACACACACACACACACACACACACACACACACCATGCTTTAAATTTTTCATGATTTTTTTTTTGGGGGGGGGCTTGTATTTAAGGATGTTTATTGTTACTTCTCCAAGGCACTTAAGACTTCAGGCTAAAAACCACTGTTTGAAGATACACTTAGCTGGATTCCTGGATCCAAAGACCTAATCCTGCTATAGAATGTTGGTACTGGCAGCTACACAGGCAGTCTCAGATGTGAACCTCCCTGTGTCAGTCAGCAAGGTGTGTGTGTGTGTGTGTGGGGGGGGGTGGCTGGGTAGCCCAAAGTGTGTGGTGTGAGGACCTGCTAAAGAAACAGCAGCTTCCTTGGAGCATGATTCACCAATGCTGAAGGGGGGGCAATCACAAGAACAGGAGAGTATTAAGAAGAGGATTCCAGTTATCACTACTTTTTTAAAAATGTAAGTAATACAGTCATATCGATCAGGTCTGAGCCCATCTTATCGAAAAGGAAATACTAGGAGACTAAAGAGATTTACCCAAGAGTTAACAGTCTCTGCACCTGAGTTGAATGGGGCCAGTGGCTCTGACTGTCCTTGTTTCTTTGTTCTACATCACCATATAGCAACAGATTAGGCAACCAACCGGCAGGATAAATGTAAATAATACTGCTCACATGTGATACCCATCTCACTTTACTGTAAGCTGTCTTAACTGTTCACTTGCTCTACTGGACTGTAAACTTCAAGAGAATGGGAATTATACCCGCTTTGAAAATTACAGCTACAGCCAAAACACTTGTAGTCTTGGCACAGGGGAGGCTGAGGTAAAAGTAGTGATGATGGTGGGGATGATGATGATGATGATGATGATGATGATGATGATGATGATGGTGAGTTTTATACCAACCTAGGCCACGTAGTGCAATGTGTCTCTGCCCCATCTCTGTAACTAGCTCACAGTGGATGCTCAGGAAGCGCCTCCCTCCCCAGGGTGACTGAAGAATAACAGAGTTACAGGAGCTCCACTTCTGTACATGGTGTACTGCTGCTATTTTAGGAATTTCTACAAGGTGGCCTGTTACCCTACCCCTTCTTTTGTCCCTTGTCATTTTCTGTGGCTTCCTTGTCTTCCTAATTCATATCGGGGAGGCCTCCGTCTTTCACGTATGGCGAAGAGCCACTGATTTCTAACTCCTGGCTGTGTTGGTGTTGGCTGAGGGGGCCTGGAAGCACTGCTCTCATCTCTCTAAGATGCTCATCAGGACAGACCTGGGGTCTTCGTCACTTTTCTGTTGCTCTGAAGAGACACATGACAAGGCAACTTAGAAGAGAAGGCACTTATTGGGAAAGAATTTATCACGGTTCCGGGGGATTAGAGTCCATGATCATTATGGTGGGGAGTAGCAGGCAGGCAGGCAGCAATGGTGGGATGGTACTGGAGCAGTAGCTGAGAGCTGTATCCTGACCCACAAGCCTGAGGCAGAGACAGATGGGTGGGGTGTGCCTGTGTGTGTGTGTGTGTGAGAGAGAGAGAGAGAGAGAGAGAGAGAGAGAGAGAGAGACAGAGACAGAGACAGAGACAGAGACAGAGAGACAGACAGAGAGACAGACAGAGAGACAGAAAGAGACAGAGACAGAGAGAGCGCACATGCTAACTAAGAATGGCATGAGCTGCTGAAACCTCAAAGCCGGAACCCAGTGACACATTTCTTCTTCCAAGGCTACACCTCCTAATCTTTACCAAACAGTTCCACCAACTGGACAGAGCATTCAAATATATGAGCCTATGAGGGCCATTTTTCATTCAAACCACCACAGCCAGCGAGATCTCAAAAAAATGCATTAGAGGAGCTTGGCAGATTGAGGCCCAACCCCTACAGAAGGTAGCTCTCACTACCCTTAGCGGATCCCACCATCCCATGCTGAAGGATACAGAACTCTCTTTTACTTCTTTGATGCTGAGAATAGCTTTAGGAAAAGGAAAGGTTTTCCTTGGTATTTGTCAATCAAACTGAAAGTTCTCAGCTGCTTGGCAGTGGGCAGGAATAGATGCCACATCTTTCAACTTGCAGTTTCTTCAGACAGGAAGTCTGTGTGGTGTGATGTACTTTTAATATCCTGTGGAAGGGCAAGTGCTCAAGCCTTTGAAAATTTACATTGAAATTAATTCTTCAAGGTCTACATAAGTGCAGGCCATCAAATCCTCCTTAAAAATTTAAGCAAAATGAGGCATGACGGATTATACATTTTTGTAAACGTCATTCCTCATAATGTTGTAGTGAAGCGTGAAGAGGATGCAGTGTGAAAGGCACCCAGAAGGTGCTCAGTGACTCAGTTGTCTTCGCTCTTGTTTCCCCTCCCAGATCTGAGGGCAGAGCAGCCAGAACAGATGAACTCCTATGTGTGCGGAGCGAGACTGACTTTGGCAGTAAACAACAGAAAACTCGACATCAGATGTCAAAGTGAGAACTTTATTTGTTTTAGTTTAAGAGCCCACTCAACTCATGGCCGATAGATCTTCACTTTTCTTGGCTTTGCCCCTATGTTTATTGCTTCATAATTTCAAAATAGTTACTGTGACTCCAGTCATATCCAAGATGGGGAGGGAGGGCAAGGGAGTCATTGGTACTGCGGATCAAGCCCAGGGCATCACTCATACTAGCTAGTGTTCTGTCATTGAGCCTTATCCCTGGCCATGTGAGCTAGTGTGTGTGTGCGCGCGTCCGTGTGTGTGTGTGTGTGTGTGTGTGTGTGTGTGTGCTGTCTTGTTTAATAACTCTACCTTAATGCTTGAGACAGAGTCTCAGTGAACTTGGAGTTCATTAATTTGGCTACTCTGGCTGGCCAACAAGACCCATGGATCTTCCTGTCTCCTTTACCCCAGAGTGAGGTTACACACACATGTAATAGTGCCTTGCTTTTTATCTTTACTTTGTTTATTTATGTATTCATTCACAGGGTCTCACGTATGTAACAGGCCTGGAGCTCGATATGTCCACTGGGCTGGTCTTAAACTCCCAGCCTCCTGCTTTCTAAGATGTGAATGTTGGAGCATGAGCTCATATTCTAATGCTTATAGAGAAACATTTTACAAACTGAGCTGTTTACTCAATGTGCCCAGCCTTTTTACTTTGTATTTTGAGACAAGTTCCCATTCTGTAGCCTAGGCAGGCCTTGAACTTGTAATCCTCCTGTCTCAGCTTCTGTAATAGCTAGTATTACAGGCCTCAGCCATGAAGACTCCTTCTGTTTGCATTCAGTCTCACAAAAAGTAGAGAAATAAGTGTTTATTTTCTACACTGTCTAACATGTCTACATAGACAAGGGAGGCAGTGGTAAGGCAGCGAGTCTTGCATCAGCTGCTTGGTGATCAATCTTACTACAAGATTTCAGTATGAACTTGATTTTTTTCACAGAGATGAAAATAGGAGTTGGGGATTAGCTAGCAGGATATGACTTTACTTTCTCCCTTTAACTAAACACACTGTTTACCACAGTTGGCTCCTCTCTGAGAGGTGTATGGGTCTGGTCAGCTGGAGAATGAGCAAGGTGCTTATCCCATCCTAAGACGGTACTCATGCCATCTTAGTGGAATGAAAAAAAGCAATAAATTTATGAACAAACCAGCATATAAACTCAGCCAGTATTAAATTTATAATTAAGTAAAGTATACACATTCTAAAAGATAAACATTTAAAATTCATTACCACCTAATATCACCTTATTGCTCCTGTCTGTTTCTGTCTACTGTCCCCATCTGGTGTTTTAGAACTGTCCTGCATGCCTTCCCATCACTATGTTGATAGCTTTAACTTGGCATGAAAGCATTGACCCCAAAGAGATCAGCAAATGCTGCAAATCCGTCCTTTGACTTATTTGAGTGAGTCAATTGGTCAACATTCACCAACACACCACTGTGATCAGTTCTAGAGGAAAATGACTTGGAGAGAAGCTGAAAACGCATGGACATCTGGAGCAAGCATGTAGGCACTACAAAACATCTTCAGACCCCTTCCCCACAAACAAAACAAAACAAAACAACATCAAAACAAACAACAACAGCAGTAGCAACAAAACTGGTTTCTGTGTTCACCCAAGCACATCGAATGCATTATATACCTTGCCTTCTTTCTGCATGAATGCGAAGAGAAGTGCAACTTCTTTATCCCCTGGTATTAATGAATTATCCCCACACAACTCTGTCCTTCTCTATTGCCTCTACCATCATTAATAAACATCTGTTGTTGATTATAAACAACACGACTCAGTTTCCGAGTTTAGCTAAGTGGTGTAAAATACGGTCTGTGTGATGAGGAAATGTTCGGCTAGACTGGAGTACTTACAGGAAAAATGACAGTGGCTTATCCTAGATGCTCCGTATTGTCTCTTCACAGTGCTTATCTTGATTTATATTTAAATGCATGTATTTACACAATATATGTATCTATATGTGTACATACATGATTAAATAAAATTTTGTTTAGTGTTGTATTTTTTGTGACTGAATTGCATTGATGGCAGCATGTGCCTCTCCTTTATTTCCAGGTGTTTTCTTGTATTTTCAGGGTCTGACAGATTAAAAACTAGGCACACAGTTGATGATAATTAAATGAATAGATGAAATGAGTGGTTTGGACAGTAAGATGGGTAGGAGATAGGGACCAGGGACTGGGGCCATTAGACATGTTTTAGGGAGGTGCTGGCACTTGAATGGAACCCTGAAGGAAGGGTAGGAGATAAATGAGGTGTCATTTTGCTAGAGTTGGAACAAACAAGGGTAGTGAAGCTATTGGGTTGGGGTCACCAAGCTACTTAAAATGCTGTGTCGCCCAGACTCTAAGGAGACAAGTACAACATAAGAAGCCTTGTGGTTTGAACAGAGTGTCTTCAACAAGCTCATATGGTTGAACATGTGGTCCTCAGCTAATGGCACTGATTTGGGGAGGTTGTGGAACCTTCTGTAGGTAGAGCTTAGCTAGAGGAAGCGAGTTTTGGGAACAAGCCTTTGAGGTTTATAAACCTTCTAAATACTAGCCTCACTTTCTGTTCTGCCTTTGCTTTGGTCCTCTGAGATGTGAGCCGGTGAGGAGTCAGTGAGAGCCATGCTTTTCCTGAGGTGGTGGACTTGATTCTCGAACTTTCAGCCAGATCACACCCTTCTCCTGTCAGGCCGCTTTTTCTCAGGTAGCTGGTGACAGCAACATGAAAAGTTACCAGGGCAGGAAGCAAATGCAGATCAAAGCTGGGAAGGGAGCTCAAGATTAAATGAACAGAACAATAGCTGATCTGAGATCTAAGGGAAGATTCTGAGGTTGCAACCTTGAGAGTAGGGAAGCAGGAATTCAGAATGGGAGTGGGAGTCTGGATGAGCAGAGTCTGATACTGGACCTCAAGTCTTTCCTCTTTTGACCTACTTTCCTTCTGTATCAGTCAGGGTTCACTAAAGCAAAGAACTGATAGAGTGAATATATATACACATATATGCAATTTATAATATATAACATGTATTGTATAATGTATAATATATGGTTTGTATTCTATATTATATAAATATTATTAATACTAAAATATTGAAAGAATATTTATTAGCGAGGCTTACAGGATGTGGTCCAGGGTAGTCCAGCTATGGCTGTCTCACAACAGGAAGTCTGAGAGGCTACTAGCTACTTAGTTCATGGGTCTGGATGTTTCTCTTAGCAGTCCAAGACTGGTGCTGGAGACCTGGAGGATTATTGGAGAGCTGCTGGCCTTCAGTTTACATTGGAATCTTAAAGAAGTGGTGATGCATGCCTTAATCACAGCATTTGGGAAGCAGAGGCAAGCAGAGGCAGATCTCTGAGTTCGAGGCCAGCCTGGTTTATAGAACAAGTTCCAGGACAACCAGGGATGCACAGAGAAACCCTGTTTTGAAAAGAAAAAGAGAGAAGGAAAGGAAGAAAGAAAGGAAAAGAGAAGAAAGGAAGAAAGGAAGAGAGGAAGGAAGGAAGGGAAAACACCTCACCAGAGTGCCCAGTAGCTTAGGCTTTACTTGACTGCTGATATAGTCAAGTTGACAACCAAAATTAGCTATCACACCTTTCCTAGGTGGTGTTACCCGGTTTCATGGCTTGAAATTCCTCTTCTCTTGGGCCCAGACTTAACATCTAATTGCTTAACATTGCCAATATGAGCTCTAAAAGATGCTCAAACTTACTATGCTTAAAACAAAGCTCTTGATTTTGTCTTCCATTTTGTTCCTTCTGCTTCCTCTACCCTGGTCTTTTGTGTCCTAGTGAACAGAATTGCTGGTCTCCCTGGTACTGGTCTCATCATTCTTGGTATTTCTTTGCCTACACTAGTCCTCTCTTCCTACAAATCACATCTCATCCAACATCATTCTCATCTGATCTTGCTATATATCCCCAATGATGGTGTGTCACTTCTCTACTGACATACTTCTAACATCTGGACAACTTTAAGTGGCTTTCTAAAGTAGCTTCTCAACAGATATGCTTCTTCTTCTCCTCCTTGAAAATGGAATTACAGGTGGATGTGAGCTTCCAAGTGGGAGCTGAGAACTGAATCTAGGTCCTCTGATGAGCAGTCAATGCTCTTAATCACTGGGCTATCTCTCCAGCCCCAGAGGCAAAAATGTTCTTTTAAAATTACTTATTTGAATCTAGCATAGTATAAAAAAGATATACACCTTGGTAACAAGGAAATGGGGTTTATTTAAAGTATAAAAAGCTGATCAATGTTTGGAAATTATAAAATATTATATTTTTTGATAAAATTCAACTTTCATTCCTGAAATCTCTCATAAAAATAATAATAGGCAGAAATTAATTTGATAAAGAGAACCTTTCAAATTTTCTATAGACAAAATTACATCACATGGTGAAAGGCTAAAGGCTTTCCCATTATGTCTTAGTTACTTTCCTTGTTGCTGTGATAAAATATCTGACAAAAGTCACGACAGGAAGGAAGAGTTTGCTTTGGTTCACAGTTCAAGAGCACAGTCTGTCATAGCTGAGAAGTCTGATGGCAGGACCTTGAGAGGGCTGACCACATTTCATCTGCAGTCAGGAAACAGGATGGTCAGTGTTTGTGCTCACAGCTTTCTCTGGTTTCTTTGTAAGTAGCATATTGAAGAAGAAGCATGTCAGTTGAGAAGCTGCTTAGAAAGACACTTGATGCTGTCCAGATGTTAGAGATATGTCAGTAGAGAAGTCAGATGCAACCCAAGCCCCAAGTCCCAGGGAATGGTGATGGTTCTTTTCTCCTCCACTTAACCTAGTCAATAAAATCTCTCACAAGCATGCTCAGAGATTAACTGTGGCATTTGAATTATATGTTTGAATATGCTTGGCCCATAGGGTATGGCACTATTAGGAGGTTGTTGGAGTAGGTGTAACCTTGATGGAGGAAGTGTGTCATGGAGGGGGGCAGACTTTGAGTTCTTCTCTACTCAAGCTGCACCCTGCAAAGCACACAGTCTTTCCCTGCTGCCTGTGGAGCAAGATGCAGAACTCTGGACTCCTCCAGCACCATGTCTGCCTGCATGCTGCCATGCTTCCCACCATGATGATAATGGACTGAATCTCTGAACTGTAAGCCAGCCCCAATTAAATGCTTTCCTTTACAAGAGTTGCTGTGGTCATGGTGTCTCCTTACAGCAATGAAAGTCTAACCAAGACTTAACCTAATCTAGATAATCCCTCCCAAGTGTGCCCAGAGGTTTGTCTGATGGTTGACTCAAGGTTCTGACAGGTTGACAATGTTAATCATCACACCTCACTGTTAGGGAAAAACAAGGGTGCTCATTCCCACCACTCTCATTCAACATTGTACTCAACGCTCTATGCTGCACAAAGCAAGGGTGAGATTCAGTTAGCTCTCGCTGCTTCACACTTGTGGATTAGATGCAAGCTATCAGCCACTGTCATGCCTGCTTCTATGCTGCCATGCTCCCTCCCATGATGCTCATGGACTCTAATCCTGTGGAGCTGTGAGCCCTATAATTAAGTGCTTTCTTTCTTTTATAAATTTCCTTAGTCTTTGTGTTTAGTCACAGCAATAGAAAAATAACTAAGAGTGATGTGTACAGAGTTTCCACTGAAGAGGAACTGCAGGTGGCCAGTAAGCACATGAGAACATGATAACCCCCTTATTCATTACTGTGGTCTAAGTAAAACCATAAGCAGATTATCACCGTATATCTAGCCAAATGGCTAGAAGGAAAAATAGTATTAACAGAAGTGAGGATGCAGAAACACTGGATTGTCAAGGGCCTGTTCATTGTGGAAATATAAAAGGATAGTCACTTTAGAAAATAGTTTGGCAGTTTCTTTGAGTGTGTGCATGTTTATATACATACGGGTGCACATCTGTGTGCATGTGTGTGTGTGTGGGGGGGGTAGCTAGTGGTCAACCCTGGGACTGCTCCTTAGATGACATTCATCTTGTTTTTGAAACAAGGGCTCTTCCAATGTCTCGAGTACCAAGTAGGATAAACTGAATGACCAGAGAGCCCAGGGACACACGTCTCTTCTTCCTCAATGCTGGGATTACAAGTCTGGACTACCGAGTGCTTTATCTGCTTTCTCCCCAGTCTTAGCTTTTTTTTTTTTTTTTTTTTTTTTTTTTTTTTTTTTTTTTTTTTTAAACTAAAAATTCACTCACTATATAGTATAGTGATTACTCCAGAGGAGAAAAACTTACATTCATGTAAAAACCTGTATGCCAAGTTATTATTATTTATAATAGCTGAGAAGTAGATACTGCCTAGACTTTCATAGTAACAGAGCAGTGTAATGCATATCAAGGAATACCACTCAGCAATTAAATGGAATGGCACATTGGATGTGCCCCAGGGAAATTCTGCTTAGTACAACGTCTGATTCAGAAGAGTACACACCATGAGATTCCATTTATACAATATGTTTGGAATGTTGTAATTACAGAGATGGAAACCAGATCGCTGGTTTCTTGAGACTGGGATTTGAGGGGAGGGGGCAGGACTGGTTACAGAGGGTGAACACCATGGAACCTTCTGGTGATGGCATAGCTGGCATCTTGACTTTGGTGGTGGTTGTGAAAAGTTATACATGTTATAAAATTATCAACAACTCCTTCTCTCTCTTACACACAGGCACATGCATGCATGCACTCACTCACACACTCATACACGCACACACGCACACACACACACACACACACACACACACACACACACACACACACTCGAGTGTAGGTAGGATCCGTGAGATCTGGCAAGCTCTGTGGACCGCAGCTGTGTCAATCACAGTGTGGATGTTACACTTCTACAGTGACATGAGCTGCTAATGTAGGAGCAAGGTGAAGGATTTTAATGCCAGTCTGTGTTTTTTTTTTTTTTTTGTACTCCCTGTGAATATAAACTAGAACTTTAAGAAATGTCAATCAGACTTCATCCAGGTCTAGTCTCTTATCTAAAATTACCCCCAACGCTTTTACATTACAATAAGAAACCCCAAATTCCTCACTTTGTGTCCTTGACTTCTTGCCCAGCATCTCCTTTTTGTCTTCTGCCACACGTCCCTTGCACACAGTTTTGTACTTACCACACCCTTTCCCACTTTGGGGTTGTTTCTCTGACGGATCCTGCCAGAAAAGCTTTTTGTCTGTCTTATTCCCATAACCAGTTATCACTCAGGCATACAGCAATGTCTCCTCAGAGAAACTTCCCCTTAGTCCCTTTGTTAAGCTTACTCCTCGCTGTCCCTGTCAGTCACTGTGCTTGCTCCCTAGTGCCTGCCCTATTTGAACATAGTTTTCCTTTGGTCTGCATCTTTTTCTTTCTTTCTTTCTTTTTTTTTTTTTCTATGAGGATGCAGACTGGGCTATCCTGCCTTTTTATTTTTTTAGTTTTTAAAAGCAGGTTCTCTTTACATGGCCCTGGCTGTCCTGGAACTCACTATGTAGACCAGGCTGGTCTAAAACTCACAGAGATCCACTTGCTTCTGCCTCTGAGTGCTGGGATTAAAGGTAAACACTATCATTCTCCTCCTGCCTTTCACCATACTGTCTTGTTTGCCTACAGTTGGTTAGACCATGCCTCATGCTGGGATCCACAAAATATTTCCTGACTACAAAACAACCCTTACTCTCCAATCTCTTTTGAGTCCAGGACAATTTCATTTATGTACTAGAGAGGCAAGAGGAGAAATGAAAGCACTGCCATGCTTACCAGTAAGGGCTAGTTTATAAGTATATTTTTGATAAGGGTCAATGGCAAACCAGACAGCCTTAGCCACCAACCAGCTCTGGGTCCCTTTACCCTCTCCTTCCATGCCTGGATTACTGGTATGCACTAATTATTACGCAGCTTGTGGGGCTCCAGAAAAAGGTACAGAAATAAGCCTGCTGATTTAAAGATACAGGTCTTCCTGGAGAATGGGGGTGAGGTGGGAGGTGGAGAGGGGTGAGTGGAGACACAAATAGGAGGAGGCTGGAGAACATCCCCAGAAACAGACCCTGGCAGTTGTCCCAGGAATGTTGGAGAGAGCTCACATTTTCTTACACCTCCATCTCTTCATTCACCTGGTGCTATTTTTATTATTTGGGGAAGGCGTGAACAATTGCATTTTCTATGACTAAGCTCCCTTCCCTACTGAACACAATGCAGTATGAAGCAGTCCGTGAGCCATAATGGGGTTTATGTCTCTACCACAGCTGCCTTTTCTTAAAAATAATAAAATTACATCTCACGTGTCTGTGCATCAGTTACATTAAGGTGCTGTATTAGTCAGAAGTGGAATTTTAAAAATGCTAGGTTGTGAGTTATGAACCAATAACCCACGTGTTCCCTTTAGCAGAAAATAAAAGTTTCAAGAGCAAGCAGATAGTTTGGAACAGTCTGGCCATAGTTGTGAATAAGAGATTTGGGGTGTGGGGCACCATCAGCAAACTTAAAGGAGCACACAGAGTATGGTCCAGACAGTCAATACATGGGTAATATCAGAGACTGAGGGAGAGACCACACAGCTCAGAACAGCAGCTACCCAAAATAATTTTTTTTGTTCTTGCTTAAGTGTGTGTGTCTCTCTCTGTCTCTCTGTCTCTCTGTCTCTCTGTCTGTCTGTCTGTCTGTCTGTCTCTCTCTCTCTCTGTCTCTCTCTCTGTCTGTGTGTGTGTGTGTGTGTGTGTGTGTGTGAGAGAGAGAGAGAGAGAGAGAGAGAGAGAGAGAGAGAGAGAGAGAGAGAGCTGGTTCTTTCTTCCTTTGGTAGGAGTCCTTGGAATTGAACTCAGGTTATTTAGGATTGGCAGCAGATGCCTTTATTGTCTGAGCCATCTCACTAGCCTCTGTTCTGACTTCACTTTAGGATTTGAAGAGGTGGACTCATGCATGAGTATTGTGGTTTGTGAATGAAAAAAAAAAAGAAGAAATAAGGGCTGGTGAGATGGCTCAGTGGTTAAGAGCACTGACTGCTCTTCCAGAGGTCATGAGTTCAAATCCCAGCAACCACATGGTGGCTCACAACCATCCATAATGAGATCTGATGCCCTCATATGGGTGTCTGAAGACAGCTACAGTGTACTTACATAAAATAAATAAATAAATTCTAAAAAAAATCTTAAAAAAAAAAAGAAATAAAAAGGAAAAGAAAGGACATGATTGCTTGTAGGTATGGTGGAGGATTATATATTATATTATATTATAGATATGTGGGAGAACATAGCCAGAGGCAGACACAGTTAGGAGAGACCTTAAACCATGTGGGGAGAGGGGGACAGAAAAGGAGAGAGTGGAGCCAAGGTGTGAAAGGAGCAAACGGAGGGAGAGAGGATAGGTAGGTAACCAAAATGTCTGGATTACTACGGAAGAGCCTCTGGGGGAAGGGCAGCTCAGCCCTTTGACTGGAAAGTTCAGGGTGGAGGGTGTGGTACGCCAGCCACAGCCTGTAACAGGTAGGGACTGAGGGATGCTGGGAGAACCTGGAGGCCAGGCCCATTTTGACATGTTAAGTAGGCACCTCAGCTGCTTGTCCCAGGTTTGAAATTTAACGGCTTAGTTTCTTTTCTCCTTGGTTTGCTATGGAAGAAGAGAGTGCCAGGATAGTATGAAAGGCAGAAAGCAGGAACATAAAGGCAGTTGCTTATCTCGAGATTTGATCTAAAGCCTGTTAGTAGAAACCAACTCATTTAAATGACATGTCTTTCTGTGATCCTCTGTGCTGCTTAGTGTGACAGAAAGGTTTCAATCATGCTGCTTGAAACTGGGTTTTAGTCAGGAATTTGCCACATTGATGGAAACTCAATGTGGCTGGCATTCTCAGCCCACAAGGAAGTGTTTTAAAGGTCAAATCCAGCTGTGACACCTCACCTCTGTCATCCCACTGCCTGTGGGAGGTTGAGGCAGGAGAATTACCTGGGCTACATAGTGGGTTCCGAGTCATCATTGGAACCTGTCTCAAAAAAGAAAGAAAAAAAAAAAAAAAAAAAAAAAAAAAAAAAAAAAAAAAAAAAAAAATAAAAAAAAAAAAAAAAAAGAAATAAAAAAATAAAAACCAAAACAAAAGGGGAAAAGCAGCCAACCTAACAAACAACAAAAATAAAAAACCAAACTGAAAAGGAAAACAACAATAAACGCTTTAAAACAGTTAGAGGACAGAAAGTATGAGTCGTTGTTCTCCCACACAGCCTTCTTCTAATGTTTATTGTTGTTGAACTCATAGTGTTGTTTCCACTTTGGCTGTCTGGTTCCTTGTCCCCGAGTGAAAAAGGGGGTCGGAGGAGTTGGTGCGCCATGTCAGTCGGTCCTGCATCTCAGCTGGGAGGGGACGACTTTGTACATCATTCAGGTCCTGCATCCCTTAGGATGAGCCTAAGAAGCAAAGGTGTGGCAGCATCCAAGAACAAGGTGTTCCCATCTAGAGGTCTTGACCGGACTCTCTGGCAGTGAAAGCACGCAAAAGCACACCAGACAGTGGCAGAGGAAAACTCAGGGACAGCACACAAAATCAGCGGGTGGAGAAAGGCTTTCATTAGGGAGGAGGAAACACACACAGAGGCGCACAGAGAAGACGACCCTCTGAAAAGCAGAGGGGGCATCATGGAAGCCGAAGCCAGTTCTCTTCTTGAGGGATGGGGGTTTTCCCTCATCCCTAGTTTCCCCTAGTTTAGGGTTGGTCAGTTTGAACAAAGACAGGTAGGCTGATAGCTGGCCTATAGGCAGGAGAGCTCTACTGGTGGGAAAAAAAGGGGCACCTGACTTTTATTTTAAGCTACCAGGCTTTTGTGTTTTCAGAAAGGTGAGGAAGACTCTATCCATCTTGGAATTTCATTATCTTTATTACCTAGTCCTAACCCCTCTCCCTATCTGCCTGCCTATCAGGGAATCTAACACCCAGTCCCTCAAGGTCACAGGGAGAAGTCTCTACCACCTGTTGGTCCATGGGTGTACTAGAGATGGTACCACCTACAATCACTCAGCAGGGACTAAGGTCTCAGAATGATTTCCAAGAGGATGCTGCTCCATATGGCCTCTTAGTGCCTTCCCTTAGGAAAGGGAGCCCAAGAAATATGACCCCTAGTAGTTAGTGCCTTGGAATCCTGAGCAAGACACAGGAGGGAGGGTAGCATTTCTGTAGGTGGACGGGATAGCAAAACACAGGGTTCTTGCCATTTGATGTCCCATGAACTTGATATTCCAGGTGAGAGAAAATTTTCATTCAGGAGGAGAAGATGAAGTGGATGAGAAACTTTAGGAATTTTTTTTTTTTTTTTAAGAACAGCAAAATCACTGATTAGGGTTACTATTGCTGGGATAAAACACCATGACCCAAAAGCAAGTTGGGAAGGAAAGGGTTTATTTGGCTTATACTTTCACATTATAGTCCATTACTGAAGGGAGTCCGGATAGGAGCTCAAACAGGGGAGGAACCTGGAGGCAGGAGCTGATGCACAGGCCATGGAGGAGTCCTTGCTTATTGGCTTGTTCAGCTTGCTCTCTTCCAGAACCCAGGACTACCAGCCCAGGGATGGTACCACCTACAATGGTTCCCCTGGCAATCACTAATTAGGGAAGTGCCCTACAGCCAGAGACTGTCCTGGCTAGTTATATGTCAACCTGACACAAGCTATATAACACAAGTCATCTGAAAGAAGGGAACCTCAATTGAGAAAATGCCTCCCTAAGATCCAGCTGTTGGGTATTTGCTTAAGTGATGATCAGGGGAGGGCCCATCTCCTTGTGGGTAGTGCCATTTCTGGACTGGTGGATCTGGGTTTTATAAAAGCGGGCTGAGCAAGCCATGGTAAGTAAGCCAGTAAGCAGTACCTCTTCATGGTCTCTACATCAGCTCCTGCCTGCAGGTTCCTGCCCTGCTTGAGTCCCTGCCCCGACTTCCTTGGATGACAGACTATGAAGTGGAAGTGGAAGCCAAATGAACCCTTTCCTCCCCAACTTGCCTTTTGGTCATGGGGTTTCATTGCCAAAGTAACTCTAACTAAGGGGTCAAAGTAACTCTAACTAAGACAGAGACATTTTCTCTACTGAGGTTTCATCCTTTCTGACTGTAGCTTGTGTCAAATTGATATAAAACTAGCCAGCACAATATTCCATGCCCAGACTATTTGAGGAATGAATTCAGAGAAGACAACATGCATTATTTACTGGTCTCCAGAGGCAGCAGGCAGCCCAGCTCTTAGGCAACTGCCTAGTCTGGCATAATTTCCAGCCCATTCCTGCCCCAATGCTGCTCCGTTAGGCAAGGAGTTTTGCTCCTTTCTAGGGCTAAGGTTGACTTGGGTGAAATGTCTTCATCGTTGGAGAAATTATGTTGGCCAAGGAGCTGACCTCACTCCACCAGTCTTTTACGCCCAAGAGGGAGACTTTATCCCAGAGCTGTCTTTGGCTGAGCCTCAGTCAGGACCTGCCACACACATGTATTATAGGCCTGGGCTTCTCAGAAGTCATCCTGCTAGAGAGATGTGGCTTATCTCACCCCCAGGGATGGCTTTATGGGTAAATGGAGAGATGAGTGAGGTTTTATGGAAGGTGAAAAGTACTTATGTATTCTGGTGGTCTCTTTTGAAAACCGTTTCCCTAACTTATCTTTGCTACTTTGTATCCATTCATTCATTCTATATTGAGTATGCCATATTGTAGAAGGTTGGTCTAGTTCTTCCTCTCAGACTCATGCTCCCAGAAATAAGAGTCATACTCAAAAAATATTTACAAATACCTTGGCCGTATAGCTAGGCTCTTCTCTGACTAGCTCATAACTTAACACATTTATTCTAACCTACATTCTGCCACTTGGCTGCTTACCTGTGCCCAAGCACCATGCATCTGTGCTTGTCACATCTTCCTGGGCGAATCTCCTGTGTCCAGAGTATCCCAGAATCCTTTCTGCTTACAGGATATTCCGCCTTCTATTTCCTGTCTAAGTTATAGGTCATCAAATTTATTTTGACAGGTGCCATATCTATACAGACACAAGATGTTTCCCTATATCATATGGCTCAGGTCCAGCTCACCCTAACTTATATGACCCCATACTGTGGTTAGGCTCTACACTTGGCCCAGCCCTTATAGAGATGGGTAAACCATTGTCTATACCCTTGGAAAACATTTGAAGAACAGGGCAGATGTGTGTCATACCTCATTCACACTGCGAGTCCTCAACAGATTCGATCCAAGTGCTGTTGCTGCTCAGGGGCAGGATACTAACATGGCCTCTGGCAGTGTAGACAGCTACATGATGCCACAGCATCTCCTGCTTGGGCTAAATCATCAGATACCTGTTTAAAAAATGTTAATCTGTCCTGGGAATAGGGCACTGTTAACTTTATACCTGTAACTGTAATTGTTAAAACTGTATCACAAATTTCAGACCCATTGTTTTAGAAAATACACAGCCACTTCCTTCCTGTGTGTGCCTTTCAAGCATCTAAGACTGCTCAAAGCCTGCATAGTCCAAAACATTTTCTCTGGACCCACCTCCTCCTGTGCTCCCCTTTCCCCCTTTCTCAGCGCAGCAAAACTCCCAATCATTCCTCCTCTCCCAGCTCCCTGCATCCTCCCTGATGCACCCCACCAACATTGACATTAACACTAACACTAACACTAACACTAACACTAACACCCCGGGGTTGCTAGGGCAACCTGCAAGCAAGCTTTCAGTCCCCAGCTTGCTCAGTTCTCAGCAGCATTCCTTGGAGACCATCACCATCAGCTCAGCTTCCAAACACTTGCTGCCCTTGGTCCTGGTGTGGCCTGCTCCTGCTTTTCTTCCCCTTTCTGTGGTTACTCCTTCTTGCTTGGAGAATCACCCTCCTCTCATGACTTCTGAGTGTGATTCCTAAGTGATTTTTCCTAAGTCTCTCTCTTGTTCCTCAATAGTCTGCTTGTAAGTGAACCCACAGCCATGAGGGGCCCAGTGATCCTAGGTACCCCAATGCTCACATCTATATCTTTAAACCAACTCTCTCTTTTGACTCTCAGATTCATATATATTAAAATCCCCATTGAAATGTCTAAAAGGCACCCCAAATTCAAGTTATTTTAAACTAAATTCTGTGGAGTTCTGTCTCAAAACTGGTCTTTTTGTGGTGGAAAAAAACTATCTATATAAAAGTATAACTTCATTTCTTTTTTCCTCTTTTTTTCCCTTTTTTTAAGAATTTATTTATTTTTTGTGTGTTATGAGTATTTTATCTGTGTGTAAGTATACACTTGCATGCCTAGGGCCCATGGAGATCAGAAGAGTTCTGGGTTCTGGGTACTACACATGGGTCCTCTGCAAGAGCAACCGATGCTCTTAACTGCTGAGCCTTCTCTCCAAAACTTCACTCTTATTACCTTTTCTTCAGTTTCCCCAGACTTTAATATCTATAAGTATCCCTATAGTGCGTCTCTAATTCTCTGAATCTAGCCTTCTCTTCTAAATTTAAGCTATCATCATCTTCCCTTGTATTCTGGCATGGCCTGCTAACCTGGTTTGCATATGGTTCCACTTGCTGGTATACTCTCTATGGACCCATCCACAAGATCACTTCAGAGTCAATATAATCAGTGCTAGGAACCAGTGGTTCAGTAGGTGGTTAAGAGCACTTATTGCTGCTGTACCAGAGGACCCAAGTTCAGATCCCAGCCCCTGCATCAAACAGCTCACAAATGCCTCTAACTCTAGCTCCAAGGGATCTGATATTCCTGTCTGGCTTCCATGCACACCTGCAAATACATGTGAGCATACACAGATACACACAAATAAAATACAATGAGAGGACTACACCCTTACATACTGAGCACCTCTCCTGGGTGGTGCTCCCCCTACTATGACTCCAGCCCCACCATCTGGGAACTGCTTGTCCTGAGCACCTTGCCAGGTAGACTCCATTCAGTCTAAGAACTGTGTATTCTGTGGATATCCTCAGGTACCCACAGCCACAACCCCAGCCTTACTGACTACAGACCCTACATCCTGCCCACCTTCTCAGGTAGCACCACCCTTACCCCCTGTCACAATGTCACCCAGGCTTCCTGAGGGTCACAAGTCAAGAAACCACTTGTAAAACTCTGAGCCTTCCATAGTCTTCTGAGGATCTGCAGGAAGTACCTTCTAACTCTACGGAAAGTTTGCTTCTTCACTTATAAACTTCACTCAGCCCCAGCTGAGCTGGAAACACTTCTTATGTCCCATTTGCACATTAACAACAAGTGACTCCAAGACTGAACTCCTGGCACCATTCGTCTGGTGTATAACTGACAAATTGAGATAACAGCAAATAGAGATCCAAATGCCTACTCAACAAAGGTTGGATAATGATGTCAAATAGAAATTATAAATGTTTGAAGAACTTGAAGATAAAATAAATAAACACCAGAAAAAAAAAACTGGTTGGAGGGAAAGTAGAATGAAATGAAGAAATAGTTCAAAATTTAAAAATAGAATTTAATTAAGAAATGGAAAAATTGAAAATTTCAGGAAGTCAAATAAAAGGCTCCACGGAAAACCTCACCATCAGAATTGATCAAGTGGGAGAGAAATTGGATCATTCACTCAAAAAAAAAAAAAAAAAAAAAAAAAAAAAGGCTTACATTAAAAATTCCTGAATAAAAAAAGCAGAAATTCTGGGAAACCATAAAAAAGACCAAACATATGAACTATAGGTATACAAGGAAAAGAAATTCAGGTAAAGGCACAGGAAATCATAGAAGAAAAATCCCTAAAGAGATACACACCATGGCAGAGGCATACAGAACACCAAATAGACAGGACTTCAAGGAACAGTAAATGTATAGAACAAAGAACATGTATAGATAAAGAGAGAAAGACCAGGTCCTATATATAGGCAGGTCCATTATAACAGTGGCTGGTTTATTAATGGAGAAAATGAAGCCGAAAAGAATTGGAACAATGTTCTACAAGTTATGAAAGAACACAGTTGCCAAAAGCAAGCAGAACTATCAGTCATGATCAAAGAAGAAAGGAAAACTTTCCATGATTGAAACAGACTTATGGAACTCACTCCCACTGTGCCAGCTCTAGAGGACATTAAAAGGAATACTTAGACCTGAAGAGAAGGTCAATGTACTGGTTAGTTTTATGTCAACTTGATACAAGCTAGAGTCATCAGAGAGGAGGGAACCTCAATTGAAAATATTTGTAGATCGTTTTCTTAATTAGTGATTGATGGGGGAGGGCCCTTCAAGCCGATTGTGGATAATGCCATTCCTGGGCAGGTGATCCAGGGCTCTGTAAGAAAGAAGGCTGAGCAAGTCATGAAGAACAAGTCAATTAGCTGCACCCTTTCATGGTCCCTGCTTCAGTTAGTGCATCCTGCCCTGCTTGAATTCCTGCCTTGACTGCCTTCGATGATAGGCTGCAATGTGGAAGTGTTAACAAAATAAAACCTGTTCTTTCAAACAGACTTTCAAATTACTTTTAGTCATGGGTCTATCACAGCAATATAAACCCTGAAAAAAGGTGAGCATACCCTGAAAGGCACAAGGAACAAATAAACAATTCCTAATGCGGAATAAAAAATGTCTAATAGAACACCACAAAAGAAACAAAATGTCAGGAATTAATAGATACCATTTAAAAAAATAGCTCTTAATAGTAATGGTCTCAACTCCCCATTAAAGATACAGAGAGATTAATGGATTGACCAAGACAATGATGCACTTGAAAGCCATGGGAAATGAGAGCAAAAATAACATCCCCAAACAGTAGAAAGGAATGGGTAATCAAAATCAGGGCTGAAATGACTAAAATAGAAATCAAAACTACAAAGAATTGATGAAATGAAAAGGTGTTTCTTTGAAATACCAACAAGATGGATAAGATAACCAAAAGGAGGAGAGAGAAGACCCAAATTAGTAAAGTTAGAGATGAAAAAAGAGACATCACAACAGACACTGAGGAATCCAGAAAATCCTAAGGATGTATTCAAAAACTTATATTTCAGTAAACTTACAAATCTAAAAGAAACTTTATATAAATCTTTAGATGTATAGGAACAACCAAAGTTAGACCAAGATACAATAAATAATTTAAACAGATCTATAACACCCCCAAATTAGAAGTAGTAATTTAAAAATTTCCAATTCAATGAAAGCCCAGGGCCAGATGGGTATAGTGAAAAGTACTACCAGACTGTTAAAAAAGAATTAACACTAGTATTTCTCAATTATTCCATAAAATAAAATGAAGGATCACTTGCAAATTTATTTTATAAAGTTAGTATTGCCCTGATCCCCAAAAACAGATGCTCAACCACAAGAAGAGAGAGAAAAAAAAAAAAAAAAAAGAAAAAGAAAAACAAAGAAAATAGTTCAATTTCTTTGAGGAATATAAATGTAAAAACTTTCAATAAAATACCTACAAATCAAATTCCAGAACATATATAAGAGATCATTCAACACAACTACAGTGCTTTCATATCAGATATCCAAGAGTTTAATATACAGGAATCAATAAGTGTAATGGACCATATGAATAAACTCAAGAAAAAACCCACATGATCATTTCTTCAGATGCAGAAAAGGCTTTTGACAAAATCTAACATCCTTTCTTGATAAAAGTTCTGGAGAATCTAGGGATAAAATGGAGATATGTCAACACAATAAAGGCAATGTACATCAAGCCCAGAACCAACATCATGCTAATGGACAAAACCAAATGCATTTCATTAAAACCAGGAACGAGACACGTGTATTCATTCTCTCTATTTCTATTCAATACAGTAAGTACTTGAAGCCAGAGCAGTAAGACAAGCAAAAGTGATAACAGAGACACAAATAGAAATCCAACTATCTTTATTTGCAGATGATATTATTATCTATATAAAAGACCCTAAAGACTCCACCTCAAATCTCCTATAGCCAGTAAGCACATTTAGCAAAGTAGCAAAATATGAAATTAACACACAAGAATCTGTAGCTTTCTTATGTACCAAAACCAAATACACTAAGAAAGAAATCAGGTAAACCTATTCACAATAGCCTCAAAAATATTATTTTGGGATGCATTTAACTAATGAAATGAAAGACTTATACATTGAAAACTTTAAAACTGAAGAAAGAAATTGAAGAAGATACCAGTAGACCTCCCATGCTCATGGATTGGTAATATTAATATTGTACGAATGGCCACCCTACTAAAAGCAAACCACAGATTCAGTTCAACTCCCATGAAAAATCCCAACACAGTTCTTCACAGAAGTTGAAAACCAATCTCAAATTTCAAATGGAAACACAAATGATCCAGGACAATAATGTTTGCTGAAGACGTCTCCAGCACTGATTTCAAGTTGTACTTACAGAGCTATAGTAACAAAATGAGGATGATAGTAGCATTAAAAACAGACACTTTGATAAGTAGGATAGAACTGAGGACCCACATAAAAGCACACAACTCCTAACGTGGCCTGATTTTTGACAAAGAGATCTGTCTTAGTTACTGTGAGACTGATGTGAAGAGACACCATTACTAAGGCAACTTAGAAAAGCATTTAAATGGGGGTTTGCTTACAGTGTTAGAGGGCTGGTCCATGATCATCGTGGTGGAAAACATGGCAACAGGCAGCAAGCATTTACTGGGACTTTCATTTCCTCCAAAAGATAGAGGCAGAAAGAGAGCAACACTGGGCCTGGTGTGGGTTTTTGAAACCTCAAAGCCCACCCCCAGTGACACATCTCAGACAAGGCCATACCTCCTACTCCTTCCTAAACAATCCAACAATTGGGAACCAAATGTTCAAATACATGAGCCTATGGGTATCATTCTCATTCAAACCACCATATTTCCACTCTCCCAGCCCCCATAGATCTGTATCATAATGCAAAATGCATTTAGTCCAACTTCAAAAGTCCTCATAGTCCTTCACAATCTCAACATTATTTAAAAGCCCAAAAGTCTTCTGAGACTCAAGGCAATCTCTTAGCTGTAAACCCCTGTAAAAGCAAAACACAAATCACATACTTCCAACATACAATGGCACAGAATTTACATTACCATTCCATAAAGGAGGAAAGGGAACACAGTGAGGAAATACTGGACCAAAGCAAGAGCGAAACCCAGCAGGACAATCTCCAAGTTCTGCATCTCTACAGCTGATGTCAAAGACCTCTTCAGACCTCCCACTACTTCCAGCTTAGTTGACTGTAAAACACTTCTCTCTCTTGGGCTGGTTCCATATTCCATCTGCAGCTCTTCTTGGCAGGTATCCTATGGTTTTAGTATCTCTAATATCTTGGAGATGAAATCAAGGCTTCACCTTCACAGTTTTATGCCATGGCCGTTTCAGATCTCCATACATGAACTCCCCTGTCACCTGCCTGTTCTCAACTACTTCCCTTCACCATAGAGAAAGTTTTCATAACCCCTTTACTTCTGTGTCCTTCTTGACAAATCCAGAACCACTTGGCCAGGAAATGTCAAGTTCTGTTGCCTGCTGGGGCTGGAACCTGCTCCCCTCCTTGAATTAGATCTGCATTAACTTTGACTTGTTGCAGGTTTCCTTTGTTGAATGACCTTTTATCCTTTTCAGGAGATGAAAGATGAACTGTGTGGTGATCTTACCTTAAGAGCTCCAAGTCCTTTATTCCATCCCCTACGCCCTGGTTTACATTCCTTAACTCTGAGTACAATTCTTGGCTTCAATATTAAATGTCCTAGAGCTCCTTTTCTCACTACACCTGCATTTTGAATTTCTTTTTTCTCTGCTTGCTCTTTTTCACTTTAAATCTGCATAAGAGTAATCAAAACGATAACCATGCAATAGAGTCAATACTAGGTTGTCTTGAAATCTCTTTTGCCAATTACATTCTCTCAAATCTCTTTAATTTAGCCTTTGGCATTTTATTTGTTTGTCTATTTATTTACTTATTTTTGGATAAGGGTTGAAAGCCACACTATTTGCCAAAATATTACAATTATGGTCTATAATATCATTCCCCTCTGAAACCTCTTGAGCTGGGCCTCCACACTTCATATTGCTCTCAGCATGACTGTCTTCGAAACCCATTAAGCCCGGCTTCTAGCATTCAATGTCCAACTGCTTTTCTAGTCAAAAGTCTCAAAGCCTTCTATATTTATTCCTCCAAACGACAGCATGGCCAGGCGTGTCACAGCAATACCCTAGATCCTGGTACCAATTTCTGTCTTAGTTACTGTTACTTTGCCATGAAGAAACACCATAACCAAGATAATTTATAAAGAAAAACATTTAATTCAGGGTTTGCTTATGTTTTCAGAGGGTTCATTATCTTCATGGTGGGGAACTTGTCAGCAGGCAGGCAGAGAGGAATGGCCTGGAAGCAGTAACTGGGATTTAAAAAATGGAGAAATGCAGAAAGAAGCAGAGAGAAAGCAAGACGATTGTGTTTGGCATGGACTTTTGAAGCCTTAAAGCTCACCCTCAGGGACACACCTCCTAACCCTTCCTAACAGCCCACCAACTGTGAACCAATTGTTCAAATATAGGAACCTACTGGGGAGTGTGATTCTCATTTAAGTCACCCCAAGGCCAAAAGTATACATTAAAGAAAAGACTGTTAAGGTTCTGGGGTTGTTCAGAGATTCACCAGTCTGACCATGAATATATTTTAATAATGAAGAAGCTTTTATCCAGATACTGGTGCCAGACACTTAAGGCACCTGGACTGCACCTGAGGGTGCTCTCAAAATACAGTCCCAAATTACATTAGTCAAGGGTTTATAAAGGCAAAATTCACAAAGCTATGCGCTTCCTGCCTTGATACAATCAGGCACCTGTCCCACCTATGTGCAGTCAAGCATACACGAAAGCATGTTTACAGAAGTAAAAACACATGGTTTGTTATTGTAAATGAACAAGATCAGGCAATTACAAGAACATCCCCCAGCATTCCAGGAAATTATCTCTCCTTGGGCTTACAGGTTAGAGGCATTTTTGTTTTATAGTTCTTTTAAGCACAATAATTTTAAGCTTTTAGACATAATGTTTACCATCACAAGACAGTATCTTCAATAAATCATGCTGGCTAAAGTGAACATTTACATATAGAATAATAAAACTACCTCCTCATCTTTGACCATGCACAAAACTCCAGATGCATCAAGGGTCTCAGCATAAGACCCAATACCATGGGTTTGTTAGAGAAGAAAGTAAAGAATTTATTTCAACTTCTAGGTACAGGAAAGGAATTTCTTAACAGAATGCCAATAGAGCAGGCATTAAGACCAAGTATTGACAAATGGGACTTCATGAAACTAAAAACCATCTGTACCATAAAGGACACTATCATTCCAGTGAAATGGCAGCATACAGAATTGGGGAAAAATCTTAAAATAGCTATACATTTATCTTAGCCCAGTCAGAATGCCTATGATCCAACAAAACCGAGCACGGATACATTGTCACGTGTTGATGGACCACATGACAATGAACATATGGTCCATGTACACAATGGAATATTATTAAGCTTAAGAAAATGACAGCAGGGCGGTGGTGGCGCACGCCTTTAATCCCAGCACTTGGGAGGCAGAGGCAGGCGGATTTCTGAGTTTGAGGCCAGCCTGGTCTACAGAGTGAGTTCTAGGACAGCCAAGGCTATACAGAGAAACCCTGTCTCGAAAAACCAAAAAAAAAAAAAAAAAAAAAAAAAAAAAAAAAAAAAAAAAAGAAAGAAAGAAAGAAAGAAAGAAAATGACATTATGAGAGTTTCAGGTAAATAGATGAATCTGGAAATAATCTTTCTGAGTAAGGTAATGCAGATCAAGAAGGACAAAGGTCCTATGTTCACTCTCATATGCAGATGCTAACGTTGAATCTTTAGACATGTGTGTTGACATTGGAGTAGCCATAGAATTCAGGAAACTAGTAAAGGGCCATGGGGGTGCTTTCGATGGAGTGGAGCTCAAAGGCAGGAGGAATAATAAAAAAGTGGAGATTAAGCCTGGTGGAGGATGGGAAAGCAGGGTAGAGGAAAGAGTATACGGAGGATGTTTTAGGGTTTTATTGCTGGGAAGAGACACCATGACTGGGCAACTATTTATTTATTTATTTCATGTATATGAGTATACTATAGCTATTTTCAGACACACCAGAAAAGGGCGTCAGATCTCATTACAGATGGTTGTGAGCCACCATGTGGTTGCTGGGAATTGAACTCAGGACCTCTGGAAGAGCAGTCAGTGCTCTTAACCGCTGGACCATCTCTCCAGCCCAACTGTGGCAACTCTTAAAAGGAAAATATTTAATTGGGGGCTGGCTTACAGTTTCAGAGGGTTAGTCTACTGTCGTCATAGTGGGAGACAAGATAGTGTGCAGGCAGACATGGTGCTGGAGAAGGAGCTGAGAGCTCTTCATCTTGATCCATAGGGAGCAGAAGGAGACTGTCACACTAGGCCTGGCTCGAGCATATAGGAGGCCTCAAAGCCTACCTCCACAGTGACGTTCTTCCTCCAACAAGGCCACACCTACCCTAACAAGGCCTCCTAATGGTGTCACTGCCTATGGGATGAGCATTCAAACACATGAGTCTGTTTGGGGGGCATTCTTATTGAAACCACTACAGAGGGATTACTAATAAATACTAAAGACCTTTAAAAAGGTCTTGTGTGAGAGATATCTGCAGTAAGTATATATACCTATATAAAAAGAATTTAAAGGGAGTTAACCTATAACATGAGACAATACCTATCATAGACACCATAGACTATAAATAAAATGTCGACTGCCAGAATGAGTTATCTCTTCTGGAGTTGTTGGTTAGTGGGTCTTACAGACCCTCCAAACAATGCAGGTTATTGCCATTGCCTCTGGTTATCCTCCAGAACTTGATGGTAAAACCATATTGCTGATGACACTGCCTGAGTCACAGAACATGGAGAAACCAAGCTAGTACCAAGCAGAAGCCTTATTCCTATTGGCTAACTTTGATAGTACCATAAGGTGTTATGCATGCTACTGAGGAGAAAAGTAACCACCGGGCTTACCCACGTGTGAACCCTGAAAACTACACTAATGACCTGTCTGGCAAGATATGCCTGCTGGGTACAAAAGCGGCGCAAATGTTACGAATGTAACCAGTCATTTTCTGATCAGTTGTGAGTCCTGTTTTATAAACAGAATTTACGACTGGCAGTCCAATAACCTGTGGCTAGTTACATCACAGGCCCCTTGGGAGAACCTACTACTCGTATTCTGCTAATGAACTTAGTAGCATTAGATCAACTTCTAATGACCTATTTGGCTTTTATTATATGATTACTACTATAATAGTAGATCAGCGCATCTCTTTCCCATTTCTTCCTTCCAGTGCTCAGAGATCATGGTGGAAAGACTGTGGATGATTATAGTGAAACATTGTTTTGGGGACTCAACAGGGAAGCAGCTCACAGCAATGTGCAACAACAATAATGACGTGCAGGAGATCTCTGCAAACTCAAGCCAGACAAAATCCCAGCACAGAGGAGGGCGGGGTTCATGAAATCTCACCCTTATCTGAGGAGCTGTTAGCAACTGATGGTTGTTGCAAAGTGAGAGTCAGTTTTCTTCAGTGGTCTGGCTACTGAGAGGTTACTTATAATCAAGTATGTGATTCTACACCCCAGTGTATACTGCCGACAGTAAGTGGACTCAGGGGGGTTAAAAATAATTTAAAAAGAACACATGGAATAGGAAGACAGCAGAGGTGAGGGTGATCCAAGAGGAACTGGAAAGGATGGAATCGGGTGGACTTCATCAAAATATGCTGGCATGAAATTCTCAAGCAAGAAAAATAAAAATAAGTAAATTAAAAAAAAAAGAGTAGCATGAAACCATACCACCCCTCTCTTTAGGAGCCTTTGGTGGATCCCTGCTTCAGTCCCCCAGTCTCCATCCTCCCTACCCTTTGCCATCTTGCTGGCTGCACTGGCTCTTTCAGCTGCTGGTACTTTGTGTATTTCCTGCTTGGGATCTGTGTGCTTAGTCCTTCTATCTGGAAATCCTCTTTGCTTCTGTTCTGCAAATTAATCCACTTTTGGATCTGAGTTAAACCCATGCATCTTCAAGAAGTCTTTCTTGAATTCAGGCTAGGTAAGACCCCTGGTGCTGACATAATCACAATTTCCTTCTCCTTTCTAATTTTCAATTATTTGTGATTAAGGCCTTTCTTTGACACTGTTTGTGATATTTGGTTGATTTATATTTCCTTCATTATAGGTGCCTTAGTTGGTGCTAGGTACACAGTAGGACTCCATAAATCATTTTTTTTCTTTTTTGGAAGAAAAGAAGGAAGAAGGACATGAAAGAAGGAATGTTAGAGATGGCTTGTGATCTGGAGGTACAAACAGAAAGTGACTGAGGGGAAGTAGGCTTAGCTGAAGAATGGTCAGGAAGACACGGTGACCTCTGGACATGTGGAACAGGAACACATTGTTAGGGGGAGAGTGCATAGGCACTGTCTCTCCCTTGTAAGGCTAGGCCCCATAGAGGTTAAGCACACTGTCTTAGTTGGGGTTTTACTTCTGTGAACAGACACCATGACAAAGGCAACTCTTATAAGGACAACATTTAATTAGGGCTGGCTTGCATGTTCAGAGGTTCAGTCCATTATCATCAAGGAGGGAACATGGCAGCATCCAGGTAGGCATGGTGCAGGCAGAGATAAAAGGTGTACATCTTCATCTGAAGAACACTGGATTCCAGGCAGCTGAAGGTCTTCATACCCACAGTGACACATCTACTCCAGCAGGGCCGGCCACACCTTCTAATCGTGCCACTCCCTGGGCTGAACATATACAAACCATCATACACACTAAATGGGAGTCAGGACCTATCTTCTAGGTCTGGTCTGCTTGCAGCTGGCCACAGTTCTCCCCTCTCTTGGTTTCATCTGAAGAATAACAACTATTGTTTAATTTTTAAAATCAAGCTTATACCTACCTTTTTGTTTTATGATGTATGTCCAAGCATTACATAGACATGGCAGGGTTATAGTAGTCCAGACTCTTAGTGTAAATCATAGATATTGCCCCTGGGTAGAATGAAGGAATAAAAATCAGCAGGCTGAAAGAGTATTGGTCAGCTCATTCCATTACCAAGAAGCCTGAAGAACCAGACTCAGAGAGAGGACGAAACAAGGACGATTGCACAGGCAGACCAGAGCCAGACTCCAAGGTCACCATGGGCACTTAGCTGTTGCACGCAGAGCATCTCAACTTACCTGTGCCAGGAATGGGCATTAGGCACCTCTGTTGGCAACATCGTCCCCAGGGAGCAGATGCTTCAGATTTTGCTGCTACACTCAGAAAAAATTCTCCTCATGTGTGTCTCCCCCATCCCCACCCCATCTCCTTTTTCTGGGTCACCAACTCTTCATCCCCAAACCTGAGTGGATGCAAGTGACTTCCAAAGCAGGGTCATAGAGTTGAGTCTTGGCTGCCAGGAGACTAAGAAAACAGCTTTTGGGGGTGGGGGTGGGGGAATGAGACAGGCTGTGACCCCCACCCCCAGCTACATTTCTATAGTGGACAGTTGTTTCTCAGAGGGCAGCCACATTAGACAGCCAATAAACATCACATGTCCAGTAGCAGGTCATCCCTAAGGTTCTCTCGGTGACAACCATCCATGTCCCTACCATCTCAATGAGAAAGGACACAGCTGCCACTCTAACCCGATTCCTACTCATCTCAGTTGCCTATAAAAGCTATAGCATAGTGGCTTTGTCACAGAAAAGCACGCTCTGCCCTCCAGGTTCTTATTTCTGGGTACTATAGGGATGTATTGTGGAAGCCCTTGTATTCTATGTTTAATGAGACGCTGAAGCCAGCTTGTTTTCCTGGCTCCCCAGCCCTAAAAATAGGGCATTATTGAATAGTCCAATAACCTGGGCAGTTTCCCTAGAGCAGCAAGCCTGAATGCGGATTCACATGTTTAATTGGCAGATGCTGTATCTACTGGAGTTTCTATTTTTAAACTTACTAAATGCCAATTCTCTCTCAAATGTCAATTCTCAAAGCATGTGGGTTTGTTTGTTTTCTTAGTTGAAATTACCTTGCAATGTAAAAGAGACATTTATCATTAATGGCTTCTTTTGGGGGAAGTAGCAATTAAAATATTTTTTATATTTACCTTTACTGTCTTCCTTTTATTTATCAAAAAGCTTGGGGGGGGGTGTGAACACATGAATGAAAAGGGATTTCTGGAAAAATAAAAAAAGACTCCAGCTTGCAGGATCTTGTAGTAACGTATGCACCTTCTTTACATGCGGGTCCCATCAGATCTGCTTCCTTTTTTGGCACTTGAAATTATCCAAGCTGCAGAAGCAAAGCAAGCTTTCTAAAATCATTCAGTGCGAAGAGCTGATTCCGGCTTAATTTGTTACTACTCCTAGGTAACTCGGAGGTGTGAATAGAAAGCAGTATGAGTGAAGCCCTACCTCCCCCCACTGCACAGCGGACACATTTACATTGAATGCTGAGCTCCCAGAGTTCCCTTTGAGAGGCACTGACCGAGCTTCTCAGCTTCCCAGTGATTTTGGATGCTGGAAACCACAACAAGCCTCTGTAATTTGGGAACCTGGGACATTAGCAGAGAAGGTGCATGTCTTAGTTTCCCTTTTGTTGCTATAGCAAAACTCTGACAAAGCAGTTCAAAGGAAAAAGGGGTTATTTTAGCTCAGGGGTCAGGGCTATGGCCTATCATGGCAGAGAGGTAGGGGCATCGAGCGGAGAGCAGCTGGCCACATTGCAGCGAGAGTTAAGAAGCAGAGAGCATGCATGGTGGCACATGCCTTTAGTCCCAGCACTCAGAATGCAGAGGCAGGTGGGTCTCTGAGTTCAAGGACAGCCTAGCCTACATAGTGAGGTCCAGGATAGCCAGAGCTATGTAGAGAGATCCTATTTCGAAAACAAAAGAAGCAAAGAACAATGAACAAATGCTGCTTTTCAGTTGCCTTTCTCCACTCATAGAGTCAGAGATCCCAGCCAGGGGATGGTACACCCACAGTGGGAGGGCTTTTCCATCTCAATTTTAAAATAAAATCAAGATAATTTTCCCCAGATGTGGTCAGAGTTCCCTCTCTCTGGCCAATCTAGCTTCTGCTAAATTAACACGCACCACCACAGTGACATCTATGTTTTCTTTGGCACCAGCTGTAGGGAAGGCATGCAAGCTGTCATGATGGAAAGGATGTGAGTTCAGTCAGGTCAGTTAAGATCCAATCTTTTCCACTCTTCAGCTTGGCCATGTTTCTCAGGGGCTCAGAGCATCAGATTCCTCCCGAGTGAAATGGGGGAGGTTACACTTTCACTGCCGTGAATAGTACAGGAATTAATGTGTGCAGTGTTCTGACACCTCATAAAAATTCAGGAAATGTTGACACTCTTCTCTGCACTTCTCCACCCCCATGACACTACTCTGCTCTTCTGCTTTCAAGCACTCCCAGTCATGTTTGTCTATAGTTGTATGAGACAGAATCTTTGTAACGGCCTAGGCTGGCCTTGAACTTGCCATTCTCATGCTCCAGCCACCTGAACTGGGTTACAGCTACGTGTTACCCTGTCTAACGTCTTCCTGCGCCTTGACTATCCTGTTCTTCCTATCCTTTGTGCTCATATTTAATATTAGTTCTCCCGTGTTTGCATATTCAAATTCAATTACCCCATTAAGGTCTGGCTCAGATAAAATGGTGTGTGAATGTCTGAGGCTAGCCTGGACTACATGTGACCATGTCTGAAAAAGAAATCAGAGAGATTAAGCATTTTGCTCAAGGTTTCACATATCTCAAGTGAGTGGTAGGGCTGGGTTTTGGGCCTAGACTACCAGTTGGTAGTGTCTGCATTTTACAACATCTAAACTGTGTTAAACTGTGTAACCGCGTAACCCATGTCAGTGCATTCAAGTCCACAGTATTAGTTACTTTTCTATTACTGTGATGAAACACTGTGACCAAAGGGTCTATTTGGACTTACAGTTTCAGAGGGGTGGGAATCTTATCTCCATCATGGAGGGGTGGCATGGTAGTGGACACTGCACACATTAAGTCCTGTAATATTCAGCTCAAGCATGGAGGTTGAAGCCACAAGCTGAGAGCTCAGACCCTGAACTGTAAGCTTGCAGCAGAGAGATCAAAATGGGAATAAGAGGAGGCTGGAAGTTCTCAAAGTCTACCCCTTTTGACATGTTTCCTCTAGCAAGGCCACACTTCCTAAACTTCCCCAAGGAGCATCACCAGCTGAGGGCTAAGTGCTGAAACACATGACTGTTCAAACCATCACATCTGCCTTTATCAGGAAGCATTCTTAGAGATGGTCTCTTCTGAAGCTTCCTTCTGCAGTAGACAGGAACTGATACAGAGACCCACAACTGGACAATATGCAGAGAGTGAGAGACTTTGGAACCGAATGGGATGTCTCCATCAAACCTTTTCCCTCAGGGTTCGGGGAGTTCTGTGGAAAAGGGGACAGAAAGATTTTAAGAGCCAGAGGAGATGGAGGACGCAAAGAAAACAGTGTCTTCTAGACATCACAGGACTGATGCACAGATGAACTCACAGAGACCCTGACAGCTTGCACAGGACCTGCACAGGGCCAAGCCCAAGGGATCCTAGAACTGAGAGGGAAACTGGACAGGAGCCCTTAGCCCTAATCCACAAGCTATCTCCAGTTGTTAACAGCTTGCAGAGAAAGAGCTTTGTCCAGTGGGGTCTCACTGGCTATACGAACTACTCTTAAGGGCAGTTGTTTTGTTTGTTTTTCTTGTTTTTTTTTTTTTTTTTTTAATTCACTTTGCATCCTGCTCACTGTTCCCCTTCTGGTTGTCCCCTCCCATGATCCTTTCCCCCACCTCCTCCCCTTCTCCTCTGATCAGGTGGGAGCCCCCTGGGAATCCTCTGACCCTGGCACATCAAGTCTCTGTGGGGCTAGTCACATCCTCTCCCACTGAGGCCAGACAAGGCAGCCCAGCTAGAAGAACATATCCCACATATAGGCAACAGTTTTTGAGATAGCTCCTGTTCCAGTTGTTAGGGACTCAGATGAAGACCAAGCTGCACATCTGCTACATATGTGCATGGAGGCCTAGTTCCAGTCTGTCTATGTCCTTTGGTTGGTGGTTTAGACTCAGAGCCTCAAGTGTCCAGGTTAATTGACTCTGTTGGTCTTTCTGTGGAGTTCCTATCCCCTTTGGGGGCTGAAATTCTATTCCCTTCTTCCATAAGAGTCCCCAGGCTCCATGCACTGTTTCCCTGTGCATCTCTGCATCTGTCTGAGTCAGTTGCTAGGTGGAGCCTTCCAGAAGACAGCCATGATAGACTCCTGTCTGCAAGCATAACAGAGTATCATTAATAATGTCAGAATTGGTGCTTGCCCATGGGATGAGTCTCAAGTTGGGCCTGTTATTGGTTGGCCATCCCTCAGTCTCTGCTCCATCACCCATCCCTGAATTTCTTGTAGATGGGACAAGTTTGGGGTTGAAAGTTTTGTGGATGGATTGGTGTCCCTATCACTCCACTGGGGTTTCTGCCTGGCTTTAGGAGGTAGCCTCTTCAGGTTCCAAACCCCCAATGCTGTGAGTCACAGCTAAGGGCACTCCCGTTGATTCTTGGGAACTCCCTTATCCCAGGTCTCTGTCACATCCTGGAGATTCTCCTTGCCTCCCTACTCCCATCAGTAACAGATTTCCATTCATTCTCTGGCCATCCCTCCTGTGCCCTCTCCACACATGATCCTGAACCCCCCAATCCCCTCTTCCTCTCCTACCTTGTTTCTCCCCTCCATCTGTTTCTTATGACTATTTTATCTCCCTTCTAAGTGAAATTCAAGCTTCCTTGCTTGAGTCTTCCTTCTTGTTTAGCTTTGTTGAGTCTGTGGAACGTAGCATAGGTATTCTGCATTTCATGACTAATATCCACTTATCTTGTTTGTTTTAGAGAGAGAGAGAGAGAGAGAGAGAGAGAGAACCTGGAGGTGGATGAGTGGGGAGACTGGGAGGATCTGGGAGAGAGATGAGGGAGGAGAAGCCATGATCAGAACATATTGCATGAAATGTATTCATTTTCAGTTGAAAAAGAGAAGGAAGCTTCTGCCTTTGAATTTCTCATACTTCATTTAGGAAGCTCGCCTGGTGATGCATGTCTGTTTCCCCAGATACTCTATTCTTTGTTTTTTATCTCTCTGCTAATCCTAGTGAGAATGATTATTTCCTTTTTTTGTTCCCTTAAATTTGTTTTATTGGGGTTAGGGGTTAGATATGAGTTGTACTACTCAACTATATTTAGGTCAAATATTATATCATACAATAAAAATTAATTTTATCAGAACCAAATCTCAATAGCAGTTCTGCCCACTTTTCAGTTAATGGTGCCTGCTGAGGTTTCAGTTTGCAGATATCTTCCTGACAATGTCTTTCACAGCAGTTCCTAAGCCGGTCCATGTTTTGTAGGTAGACACAAGTTCTCAAGATCCAGGCTGTCTTCTGGCCCTTCTACTACTTGCCTGCATAGCTTTGACCAGACCTACCATTCTAGCAGGCATTACTTTTCTCTTAATAGCACAGACATTGTCCACTGCTTTCCCTGCACCCTGAAGATGTCTTTATTTTGCTAATATGGCTTAATAGCAGTTTTATTTCTTGCGTATTTTTTTGAACTTGGCAATAGTTTGCTTTCTGTCAATTTGACAGCAGCAGCAGAGAGTTGGATGTGACTTTATGATGAAGTATTGCTAGAATTTGGTCCCTGAACTGAGGGACCAAGTATTTCCTGGGGCTGCTGTCCAAGCAGGTGAGGAGTACTTATTTCATGATAGTCATCTTAGTTACTTGGTGTTATTGACTGTAGGTGTTCAAGATATTTGGTGAATAAATAGCTTTAAAATGTGAATATGACTTTTTCTTTCCTCTGTAGAAAAGGTTCCATTTCTTTTATAGTAAGAACTAAAATCCTCAGCACAGGTAGCAGGTCCTACGCAGTGAGTCCCATGACCTTCCTGGGCTCATTGGTACTGTGGCCTCTGGTTCTCTCCTTGGGATTTTTTATTTGGTTTTCCTCTCCCTGGAATTAACCTTAGCTCCTGTCAGGACTGTTTTGTTGATCAACCCATTACCTTGCCTTCAGGTCCCATGGCCAGCCTGAGAATAGATGTGTTAAATTCTGGGCATACTCACCCAGCCCTATAAGATGGAAAAACCTAAGGATAGCCTTGTTTTCTTGGTAGGAGAGGCAGGCCAATTGACCCTTGTGGCAACAGAGCTCTCTTGTCTAGTCCAGCTGGCCCTGTTATAGACAAGGCAAGCTATGGCTCCAGGCCAGAGATTGATCCTGGCAGGAACAGTTTTTGAAGGGACATGTACCCTTCATCTCCCCTTGGCTTGTGCATGCTGACTGCCAGCAGGCCTGGCTCACAGCCACCTTGGCAAAGAGGAATTTGTATAACCTGATTATTTTAATTTTAATGTCTTCCCAAATTTCTAATTCCAGGGAGAAATAAACCCCAAATAGCTTTTATGACATGTTGGCTTAAAGTTGGACAGGCAGGAGATCAAGGTAAGCACACACCCAACTCAGAAATGTTAGTCCTTCATTTAATAATGACATGTAAACTTTATAGTAACAAGTAACACATGAAATTTTCTAGATCCCAAGAACTACACTAGGAGTTTTTATGTATATAGTAACTCATTTATTTTCTTAATTACCACCTTATATGTTTAGGTCCTGTTATTAGCCCCACTTTATAGATTAGAGAGTTAAAGCTGGAATGTTAAATGACTTGCCTACATTTAGCACGTGGTAGAGTGGAGCTCATAGCTGAAGGCAGGGGAGCCCTTCAAAGTTTTTGCTTTAGAGATGAGAATATCAAACTATATTATAGTTCTTGGTGCAGGAGCGTAGCAAGGACAGTTCACCAGAACAGCAGATTCTAGATTGACCTATGTACAACCTGCGATACTTCCTGGGTGTTCACATTGCTGCTGACTCTGTTTTCTCATCTTTAAAGTGACTGTGACTTATAATCCATATTTTGAAGACTAAGTCAGGAGGCGCACTGAAGCTTCCGGCCTTGCCAGCCATGCAGGTAGTGTGTAACAAATGGCAATAACGAACCCAGCACTGGTATGAAGAGACACAACGTACTAGAGTTAGCTTCCCTTCCTATTCTTCTATTAGCTGATAACTCCACCATTAACATTTGCAGTAAGGTATTCTGTCTCTGGGAGACTCCTAATTAAAAAGGAGACACCATAGAGGGAAATCATGATTGTTATACTATAATCATTCTACATTATTATCTTAATTAACAACCAAGCTATGCGTTGTGTAAGCCTTCTGGAGAGAAAGATGGTCACTTGCAAAATTACCTTTAAATTGGTATACTACTAACAGCTACCTCTGTTTGATCTACTGTGGTTCAAGGTCTTTTATTTTGTTAATTATTATAGCTACCCTGTGGGGATGTTATTATTGTCTTTTGACTTATGAGGCTTAAGAACAGATTAAGCTAGAGTCTAAAGCCACCAACTGTAAGTGGTGAAGACAGGATTTTGTTTGAAGGCCTACTACAAGATTCATGCTTGCTTCTGCTGCTGTGATAAAACACCAACCAAAAGAAGCTGGGGGAGAGGGGATGGCATATTTCACCTCTCAGCTTACAGTTCACCGTGAAGGGAAGCCACGGCAGGAACTCAAGACAGGAACCTGGAGGCAGGAGCTGAAGCAGACCCCATAGAGGAGCACTGCTGACAGGCTTATTTTCCAGGGTTCACTCAGCAATTTTTCTTATATAACCCAAGATTATCTGCCCAGGCATGGCATTGCCCATAGTGGCCTGAGCCATTCCAGTAATCATTAATCAAGAAAATGCCCCACAGACATATCTACTGGCTAATTTGAGGATGGTATTTTCTTAACTCAGGTTCCTTCTTTCTAGATGACTCTAGCTTATGTCAAGTTGACAAAAGACCTAACAGTGAGTTTTTCCATTCTTGGGCTTAGACAACTTACTTTTGTGAAAGCAGTCTCAGTAGATAATATGAAGAAAGTCATTTGCTAAAACAAAACAGAAAACCACAATAATAAAAACATATTAGGTTCTCCACCTAAACCTTTGATCTGAAGTTAATCAAGAAGCAAGCCCCCACACAAACATAATATAGAGACACCAACTCCATCAGATGGATTAAGCAACAGAGAACACCTGAAATCATCTTCAGCAAAAGGAATAAAATTCAAGATAGGATCACAGAATAATCAGTTTTCAAAGTTAGACAATGATGGAAATAAGAAATGTGTTTATCGATGTTGCTCAGTTGGTAGAGAACTTTTGTAGCATGCCCCAAACCCTGGGTTTGAATCCTGGTAGCATATCAACTAGATGTAGGGGGGAAGCATGTATATACTTGGAGGTGGGGGTGGGGGTGGAAGTGGGGGCAGAGGTGGAGCTAGAGACAGAAGGATCAGAAATTCAAGCTAGGCTGGTTATATGAGACTCAAAAAAAGAGAAAATAATTTATTTCTAGAGTTATGCAAATGATTAGTGTTTGGAGTTTCTTGGATGCTATAATAGTGGACAGATTGGTGTAAATATTGTATTCGATTATAAAAAGAAAAACATATTAAATCAAGTTAAAAAGAGGAAAGATCTGTATTTTAAACTGTCTAGGTTTAAGTAGTAAAGCTAGCTTCTTCAAAACAGACAGTGAAATCATTGCTACCTAAGGAGGAATTTATCACAGTGTTTCTTTATCTAGGTGAGAACTTTTAGGTGTACACTGTGGAGAGGGAAGAGGGGGTCCACATTTTCACAAATTTCTCATTGTATATCTTGACCACATATTCCATCACATTGGCAATAGTTAAGGATGTCAGACCTTTGATTTGGGTCTCGGCATCCCGACTACATTGGTTGTTTTTCTTATTCCTGTGATCAAAAACAAGGCAGAAGGAACTTAATGGGGAGGGTCTGTTTTGTCTCTCAGCTCAGAGAAACAGTCCATTACCACGAGGAAGTCATGGTGGCTTGAATGCAGTGGTCCCTGAAAGACTGACTGCAGCTTCCAGCATCCTCAGATGTCCTCAGCAGGCAAACAGAGAACTAGATCAGGATCAGAGTACAGCGGTAATCCTCAAAGGCTGGTTCCTAGGAGCCTGAGTCATAACCTCCCACAGCAGCACCACCAGCTGGGACCAAGTGTTCAAATACATGATCCTGTAGGGACCATGTCACACTCAAACCATAATTGTGACCTACTTCCTCCATAATTCTGGGCAAGGTCACTCTTTGGTTACTGCATTTGTAAAGCAGATGAATAATTATGCCTCCTACCCAGGAAGCATGTGGAAAGATATGCATGACATTAGCTGTTGATAAACTTTGGAGCTGCTTTCATCTGGATTAAGTCAGTGAATTTGTTTTTTCATGCAAGTCAGAAGTGCCCACTGATACGTGTGTAAGATTTTGATTGCTAAAATGGATGAACTGCTAATAAAACCCACGTTTGTCTCCTTAGTTAGTTTTCTATTGCTATGAGGACACCCCATGATCAAGGCAATTTAGAGAAGAGTTTACTGGGGCTTACAGTTTCAGAGGGTGAGTCCATGACCATCATGGTGGGGAGTATGAAAGTAGACATGTAGACACCCACATTCTCTCTGAAAGTAGAAAGCAGGGAAAAGTGACCTGCAAATGGTATTGGGCTTATAAAACCTCAAAGCCCACCCCCAGTGACACACTTCCTCTAACAAAGACCACACTTCCAATCCTTCCCAAACAGTTCCACCAACTGAGAAACACGCATTCAAATGTACTAGCCTATAGGGGCCATCCTCATTCGAACCTTCACATTTACCAATAACATTTCTTCAGAACTGAGGGTGCGAAGGAGAGTGGGGAGAATCATCAGGGATCCTTCTCCAAGGATAATTACGTAAGACAGAAGAAGACAATACACTTGTATCAGCAAAATTACAATAGCAGGCTCTACCCCAGGGTCTGTGATTGCCTCAGCCCTGGGCTGTTGGCTAACATTGTAGTACCAGTCATAAAATTCCTTCCTATAGAGAAGACTTCCAATCCAATCAGAAATAGATGATCTCTGAGTAGTCATGCACTATTGCACGGTGGGTGGGCAGGCACATCTTGTCTAGCAGGTCAGTATTATAGCATGTGGATCTAGCACTGGGCAAGTCCATTGATGTTTTTCTCTTTTGAAAGCTGCTAGCTGTCAGGGAGGAAGTTTCCAAGTCAATTTGGAATTAAGTTCTCTATGTCCTGCAGCCAAAGGGTGGGGTGTCTCCAGCAACAGGAATCAAGCTAGCCAAAATTCCATGGATGAGGGAGGTGATCTCCAAGCCCCACCCCTTACTGAAGAGCTGTTGTCCGTGGATAACTGCTGGGAGAGGAAGGATCACCCTCCCTCCCCTTTTTTGAGGGTGTGGACACTGGTAAGTTTTCCACGGAAGAGTAGATGGCCCCATACCCAAGCACTAACTGGCCTTAGTGGGAGAGAGAGGCGGGGAGGTAATGAACATGGGAGGGACATATTTTAAGGAGGGTATCTGGGGAGGTGATGGGGAACATAAGGTTGAATATGATATTTTACAGTATGAAATTCTCAAGAATAAAGAAAAATATATTAAAATAAAACACAGTAAAACATTTTTTTACGTGCCATAGGCAGACATTATAGGATTGGTCTTGTTCGAGATGGAAGGATGGATTAAGGGAATCAAGTTTACAGAAGTTAGTGATTAATTAACATATGCAATCAGGGGAAGCATCAAGAATGGGGGGGGGGGTTGTTGGGCAGTGGTGGCGCACGCTTTTAATCCCAGCACTTGGAAGGCAGAAGCAGGTGGATCTCTGAGTTTTAGTCTAGCCTGGTCTACAGAGTTCCAGGACAAGGTTACACAGGAAAACCCTGTCTCAAAAAACCAAAACCAGCCAAACAAAAAAAGAACTAGATGGAACAAATAATGTTATATAGACTGAACATATTGTATTTATGCATTTAGGATCATACACACACCACCACCAACATTGACAGCAACTATTAAAGAAAAAGGCCTGGAATTTTAAAGAGAGAGAGGTGAGATGGGGGGTGTGGTGCAGTGGGGTCTGGAAGGAGGAATGAAAAGAGGAAATGATGTCACTATATTATAACTCAAAAAATATTAAAAGAAATAGAACTAAGCGGTAAACTTGTCCCTATTTGCCTAGTTTGTTCTAGAATTTTACTGGCTGTAAACTGGAGTGTGGTGTGCATCACACTGAAGTACATAAAGGACAGGAGAGAAAAGGCTGGGCCACGGGTACCAAACAGAGCTGGGTAAGAAGAGGTTCTGCTGCTCCATAGCGAGCTGGTGGTGGGGTCATGGCTTATAGCAACTTATTAACAATTTTTACTAAAGCATGGGAAGAGAGCAGTTCGAGGATGAGACATAGAGGATGAGAGACATGCTTACTGGTCTATATTCCTTCCATATTGTTTACACTCATTGAATTTTCCTGCCGCACCCGCTAAGTTCATACTTACTGTGTGTCAAATAAAAATTCAAATCCCATCCAAACACTACATGCTGTGAGAAGGGTAGGAAGTGACACAGTTTTATATAAAGTGTGTCTGAGATGCTTATGGTCACCAACTACTTTAAACTCACCCTCCACCCAAAATCCTTTCTTCCACTCCATGCTTTCTAATGAGCCTGACCCTATAACATCTGTCTGTGGCATGTAGAAATTTTTTTTTACTGATATATATATACACACATATATATACATATATATGTGTGTATATATATATCAGTAAAAATATTTTTTTTACATATATGTGTGTGTGTGTGTGTGATTTAACTCTTGAGTCAGGATTACACCCACATGGTCAGAGCAGATCAAACCAGTAGATCATAAACTGATGATCTCAGCCATCACTTGGCACAAATGATCAGTATTATGGTGCAGTTACTATGAGCTATGACTGTGCTGTGTATGCTTAATATTTAATTGTTTAAATATTTAATTTAAGTGTAGTGTGTGTGTGTGTGTGTGTGTGTGTGTGTGTCACTGCGCAAATGTGGAGGTCAGAGGACAACTTGTGGGAATGAGTTCTCTCCTTGACTGCGTGTGTCCTGGGGATCACACGTCAGGCCTTCAGGCTTGATGGCAGGTACCTGAATCCCCTGAGTCATCTCACTGGCTGTGTCTGTTAAATTTTCGGTCTCATTTGATCTCCAGAGCAAGCTGCAGAGATAAGGATTAGTACTTCTCTTTACAGTTGAGGAAACAGGCTCAGAGATGATAAGGAACTAGTACAGAGTTGAAAGTTAAAAAAAACTGAGTAGCAGGGTAGGGGACAATAGCCAAGCATCAGGAACCTCTGAAAAGGAGGAATCCTTCACCTATATTGAGACTATACAGTCAAGGAGCTGGTCTACTCCACATGTCTCTCCTCACCCAGAGAGAAAGGCCAGTTATCGTCTTTCTCTGCCAAGTGCAGTATCCCTGATTGGACCAGTCTTGTTCTTTTAGGACTGTGGCATCAAGACAAGAAAGTGAGAACAGAGACAGACAGGTGGGGAGTGGGTTGGGGAGTGGGGAGGGTGGGATGGGGTGGTTCTGATGACAATGGCACTGAGCAGCCAAACATAGAAGAGAGAGAGAGGACATTTTAAAAGACACTTCTCAGGCTGAGTGTGAAGGCATATTCCTATGAATCCTGAGACTTGCGGGACAGAGACAGGAGGACTGTCTTGAACTTTAAGTTCAGCCTAGTTTATGCAGAGAATTTCAGAGCAGCTAGAACTACAGTGTAAGCCTTTGTTTCAAAATGGACCCTTTGTTTTAAATAAACAAAGGAAAGCAAAAGCCAAAATAAAATTTCCATATGGCACAAATAGCTTCATCATAACATTTGAAACTACTGACAGGGAGGGAGAGACGGCTCTGTGGTTAATAGTGTGTACTGCTCCTGTAAAGGATCTGAGTTTGGTTCCCTGCACCCACACTGGGAGGTTTACAGTCGCCTGTAACTCCAGATTCTGCTTGATGAGCTCAGCGTTGGGACAGTGACAGAATTTGTGGTATCATCAGGGTGATGGTTATCGTTTGTTGCCACAGCGGGGTCACATGCTGAGTGACACAGCACCCAGGCAGATGGGGCCTAGGAACTGTGAACAGAAAGTGTGAGGAACCTCACAAGAGCTGAGAACTTATCATGTGCCAGATGCTCACACCATCAGGACAAGCCACCACCCAGGGCTCCAGGGGCCCCTAGCTTAGTGGAGGTGACAGACAGCTGCCACAGACTCACTGTAATGCAGTGAGGAGATTGCCAGCTGCACATGAGAGCAGGAATCCTGAACACCTTGATGAGGGAGGGGTTCCTATTGTCAAACAAGCTCTCCTGGAGGGAACAGCACCTGAACCAAATCTTGAGGGAAGAAAAAAGTCAGGAGAAACCACCCCAGAAAGGAGAGATCTGGATAAGCAAAGATGTCAAGATAAGAAGGGCTAGAGGGATGGCTCAGGGGTTAAGAGTATTGGCTGCTTTTCCGGAGGACCCAGGTTCAATTTCTAACACCCAGGTAGTGGCTCACAAGTGACTGTTAACTCTAGCCCTGGGAGATCTGACACCCTCTTCTGGCTTCTGAAGGTATTGCATACACAAAGGTACACAGATATACATTCAGGCAATAAAAGTCTCAATTTTTAACAAAAGAGCCTAGTTGAGAACTAAAAGCAGGTCAACGTGACCAAAAGTGAAGTCCAAGGTAGTGACTGTGTATAGCTGATGGAGCCGGGTGCCATGGACCATCATAACCTCAGAAGAGTCTTGAAGCAAGAGCTAAACAAAGCAGATGTCGTTCAATAAATGATTAATTATATTTATTTATTTTTGAGAAAGGTTGGCCTCAAATTCATTGGTAATTGAGAATAACCTTGAACTCTTGATCCCACTCCATTTCCCAAGTGCTGGGTTTACACAGATGCACAACCACACTAGGTTTAGATATGTCTTTGAAAATCTGTACTGGAGAACAGTGTTGGACAAAGGGGAGTTAACTCGAGCTGTCATCTGGGAAATGCTGTAAAAACACAGGTGCTCCCAACCTGGCTTGCCTGTTTCCTTGGATATTAACTCCACACTCTGAAGCTTCAACTTCCTATCTTGAAAGAGGGGATAGTAAAACCCTGAAAGAGTCCGGAAGAACAATTGTTAAGTGGTTAACTCAAAGGAGACTCTTGGAAATGAGAATTATTGCAACAGCTTGGGTAAGAGATGTTGATGTCAAGAGTAAGAAAGTGGTGGCATGGGGGTGCCGAAGAGGGATTAGATTTCAAAAAATTATTGGAGAAATTCTGTAGATGGCTCAGTGGAAGATGGTAGGAACCCATGGGAGTGGGGGCAGGAAAAGCCCAAGAATATTGTACACCTTAGTTATAGTTTCTATTGCTGTAATAAACACAGTGATCAAAAGCAACTTAGGGAGCTGGAGAGATGGCTCAGAGGTTAGGAGCACTGTCCGCTCTTCAGAGGTCCCGAATTAAATTCGCAGCAACCACATGGTGGCTTATAACCATCTATAATGAGATCTGGTGTCCTCTTCTGGCCTGCAGGCATACATGCAGGCAGAATGCTGTATAAATAATATACATACGGGATACCTGTGGCTGGAGCAGTCTCCCAGCCGATCTGCTCCCCTCTGGAAACTGAGTTCGGAGGCACCCTAGGGAGGTCATGGACCGCAGAGCAGCAGAATTGTATATTGCAGAATACACAGCCTTGGTGTATCTACTCATCAAGTATACTGAGCAGACCTGCTCAAACCTCTGATGTCCTGGAATTCCATCTGATTGCAGTGAAGACACAGCGTCAGAGGCTTATCAATTTACTGTTCCCCCCACCCCTCTTCTAATATCTCAATGCCCGTAATCAGCTTGAAGAAGTTAAAGAAGAGTCAGCACCCCTATTCCCTGGGCTTGAGGACTAAGGTGGTTAATATTGGTCTGTCTTTCGAGGGAAAAGTAGTGGTTTTGTTGGAACAGGGAGGATTAGCTAGGACTTATTGCATAGCCATAACCTATTGGTAGAAATCTGTATAATTAATATCAAGATGAAGTTATAATTTCTTAAATGGTACAAAATTTACTTTGATTTCAAATTTAAGGTTTTCATTGGTACAAGCTTCTTATTGATATAAAAGTGAGATGAATATTGATACTGTCATGGGCATTATGCCTGTATAACATATTTAGGAATACAAGGCTTAGACCCAGCCCTTCTTTAACTTTTTTAACTGATTTGGGACGGTTAGCCTATGAGTTAAGGGACTATAGCAAATTCATAGCTTTGAATTTATTGTTAGGGTGTTTTCCATAATTTATTTAGAAATAGCTGAGAGGAGTTAACAGACAACAGTCCAGGTTACCTTACATGGATAGTTGGTTTTCAAAACGTCAGAAGTCCATAGAATTGACATTACAAATATTTCTATATTAATGTTCATTTTGGTTAGAGACCTGTCTGCTCCTGACAGCTTCCTGTCGTGGATTCTAAGAAGAAATTGAGCATCCTTGGAGTTACTCCAGTTGTGCAGTGACAGCCACTAGGCAAGAATTGCCTCTTCCCATCTACAGACAAATTACTGTCCAGAAAAGGACACACTTGCAGAATAGTCGACTGATTATATCTGCCTAGACAGAGTAATCAGCCCTTAATAATTCTGCATCACTAGGTCTGTCAGATGATTCTGGGCCAGAAGGCTGAAGATTTGATGCTCCAACATTCGGTAGTATAGGGGCTTTCCAGGTGTTCAGTGGTCTCTATAAATTGGCTAAATTTTAGAAGCTATGCTTAGTGCTTCCCATAATTTCAGTTAACTCAGTCATTCTGGATTTCTGATGGGGTTGAAGACCTATAGTCTCATAGCCAATCCTGGCTATTTACTTTGAGAGAAAAGATCTGAGTGGATGGTTTTCAGCTGACATTCATTCTAAAGCCAAGAAAAAAGCCAGGGTCAAAACTAAGTGTTTTAGTTAGGAGAGATGACAGAGGTTCTGGTTAGTCAACAAAATGATGGACTGGGTATTAGGACTATCTTGTACCTCACTGGTACAATTAGGAATAATTATGCTCTAATTGTATTTTGAGAGAAAAGTTTTATTTTAACAGGAAGGGTGATATGTAGGAGGAGCTAAGGGGGAAGGAGTACCGAGAGGAAGAGATGGAGTAAGGAGAGGAGAAGATGAAGGAGAGGAGAAGCTAGGTGATGAGAGAGAGAAAGAGAGAGAAAGGGGGGCATGGAGGCAGATGTTCACGTGTCTCCACCAGTCAAAGACAGTTTATATATCTAGGTTGGGTATTGGGTTACACTTCTGATTGAGCATTACTGAACTTATAAAGCCTTTTATTAACATTAAAAAAATTGTATAAAAGCAAAAAGGAAAAGGGAGCATGGGATAGGGGTTTTCTAGGGAGGGGAAATGGGGAAAGGGGATGGCATCTGAAATGTAAATAAAATATAAAATAAAAATAATATATACATATGTATATATATGTATATATCATGTATATACATATATATCATATATATATAAAAGCAACCTAAGAAGGATTATTTTCATCACACTCTGTCATTGAGGGAACTCAGAGCAGGAACTTGGAGGCAGGGACTAAATAAAACAATGGCATGGCCAAGTACTGCTTGCTCTTCATGGCTTGCACCCTGGACCACCTGCCCTGAGGGTGGTACCACTCACAGTGAGCTATGCCCTCCCACATCAATCACCCATCACGAAAAAGCAACGTTACCCATAGGCTAATCTGGTGGGGGCATTCTTCTTAATTGAGGTTCTCTCTTCCCAGATAGCTCTCACTGTGTCACGTTGACATAAAACAAGCCAGCATAGCTTGGTTTTGACAACTCCCTCCACCCCCCACAGCATACTGATGGCATATTTGGGAGAGATGGATCTCCAGAAGAAAATGACATGGTGTTTGTAGCTAGGAAGAGGAGGGGAATGGGAACAGATGTAAGATGGGAAGAAAAGGATAGGAGCCTTCAGGGTCATGGTCCTCTTCCCTGGCATCTCCCCTCAGTCAGTTCTCCATTGACTGACAAAGAGCTGAATGACAAAAATTACCGAGTGTGGTTTTCCATGTGGGCTATTTAGTAAATCAGACTATTTAGTTCACAACACAGACAGGAGAGAGCCGTAGGAATGGAACCTGTCCATTTACTGTAATGAGACCATATGGCCCCAGGGACAGCATCTAAGGAGAATGGTGGATAGAGACTTGACTGAACCTTGAAGAAATAAATGCCTGCTAGGCAAAGAAGAACGGGTATGTTTTTGTGTTTGAGTCTGAGAAGTATGGCTTTGAAGAGCAAGAGAGAGAAGTGAGTGGAAGTAGAATTTCAAGTAGTGGAAGTCAGTTAGGATTACCACATCCCAGTCTTTGTGAAGCTATCGCTGGATTTGGCTCTGAAAGTCTCTATCTTAGGAACGCTGTTCTTCTTGGACAAAGTGGGGTGCTTGGTTATCTGGAGTCAGTGGTATTGGGAGAGCCACGTGCACGCAGCAGGAAGGATCATGGACCAATGGAGAATGAAGAAACACTGGTAGCTATGGCCAGAGCTATTTTGCTGAGTGGTAGAGGCTCAGGTTGGGCTGTGAGAGTTGAAGGTTAAAGGCCAGGGAGGGAGGAGGAAGTAGCGAAGCGTGCTAGCAGCTTACTTAAGAGGGGTCAATGAGAAGTCACAGAGTTCCTGGAGCATCAGCTGTTGGGAAACTCAAGGTCAGAGAACATCTAGAATAGGAACAACTTGAGTAAATTTATAGGCATCCTGAAGATAGAGGTGACCCAACACAGCAAGGTTTAATGCTGGAGGGAAGAGGGCTGTGCTACAGAGTTGGACCCCAACGAGAATGAGCTCATGGGGTAACAAGTAGATGGACCGAGGAGAGACAGTGAGCCTGGGTACAGGTGTCCAACTGGCTCAGAGCAGGAAAGAAAGCTCTGGCACATGTATGCTGTTACCTCTATTATCTTAATTAGCTAGTCAGTGTGTGTCTTGGAGACGGGTGATGGGAACCAGGGGATGTACCATGCATGAGCAAAAACTGTCAGCCTGCATTATCCAAGGGAAAACCCCACTTTTCCATTTTCTCCAGCTGTCCTTGGGGAGCTAGGCACAGAAATGAAGAACAGACTAAGGCAGATAAGGCAGGAGAACAGGGCTGGTGAGGAGGCAGAGGGGAGTGTGTCTTAGGCAAACTAAGCCTGGGCTGAGTTACAAGGAAGGAGCAGAAAGGGGGTTGCTAAGCTAGAGGTAATGGGGAAAGAGGCAGAGTAGACAGGCATTTCCCCATGACAGGCCCCAGGGGCAGGATGTTTGTGGTGCTTGGTCTTGAACAAGCCATTTACCGTTGGAGGTCTAGCTTCTTCCTTCACTTCCGGTAAGATTACATAATGACTATGGTACTCTTCATCCCCAGCACTGTGTGATTGTATAAACCAGTATGTCCCAGACTCTTAAGCCTCCGGGCAGAGCACTTTCTGTACCTTTCATACTGGGTGAGTTTAAATCATTTTCTATTCAGAAGGAATGAACCCCGGGGAACAAGACATGAGCTTTCCATTCAGCAAGGCCAGGTGCCAAGCTGGAGTTCCAATTGCCATCAACTCAAAACTGCCATTCTGATTACTTTGCCTAAGGGGTCTCAGTAAATATTAACCAACACTGGATGACCTTGGACAAGCTACTAAAGCCACTCACCAACCAGATTAACTCAACCACCATAGAAAAGTGAGCTGCAGGAGCTCCGTGTGGCTATGCAGAAGCAGAGACAGAATGGTGGGGATAAAGGCACACATAGAAATGTTTATTCCTGGAAAGGCTATTCCCTCAGGTTGGGTTTCCTAGAAGCAGAACTCCACAAGGACTCTTGTTCTAGAGATGTATCAAGGTAATACTTTCAGAAGTGGGGGGATGTTGGGAGCCGACTTTTAGCAGAAAGCGGCTAGATCAACTTTGCAGCCATCTGGAACCATATACCCTGATGAAAGATTTGGGGGAAGTGAGTAGAAGGGGCCAAGCAGGAGTGTAAGTGCTCCTGGAGCCCTGGTTCAGTCTGCTTCCATGGAAGCTCTGGAACATAAGTTGTATACAGAGTTAGTCTCACCAAAGGACAGATGTCGATCAACTATTGGGTGACGTTGGGGGGAGGTAGTGGGAACTGTTCTTGTTTAGCTTGGGGTAACTTTGTGCAGAAGAAGACAAACTTCATCAGCAAACCCTTAGAAACAATACATTCATGTGTACGAGAAGAAGGGGCACCCATTGCATGTACTATAGCTACATTTATGGTCTGAGTATGAAACGTCCCCCACAGGGTCACCTGTTGAACTCTGTCTCCCTAACTGCTAGTGTTCTTTTAGGAGGCACTGGGAGCTTAGAAAGTAGGAACTACCTGGAATAAGCAGGTCACTAGGGCAGGGTCCTTGAGGTGGATTTTGTCCCTGGCCCCTTCTTCCCCTCTGCTCTCTTTCCTGTGAGCCATTCCTTAGATTTCGATGAAGGCAGGCAATTTTGGTGAGGATTCCTTGGGTTCTCACCTTGTCCTTGGAAAGTTCCGTTGTGAGCTTCATGTAAAATTATAAAACAACCCAGGATTCCTCTGGCAAATGTGTGAAGTAGCTTTTTGTTTCAGGCACCCTTTTGTATGGGGTAATGGTAAATTGACTGGAATTCTGCTAAGACTCCTTTACCGAAGCAATCGGCAGCATGTATTTGGTTGCATATAGCTTCCCCAGACTGAGCTGAGTGGCAGCAGGGTCACATCCATTTTGGTTATTAAAATAATGGTACCAGGTGAGAGTAAATGAGGGGCTGGCCTGCAGCAGCATCTTCCAGATTCTCACATGTGTACAGGAAGACAAGTCAGGAAAGTGGTCATGGCAATGACCTTGCTATTTTGGGAGAATATCTGGGTTGTTTGTAGTTTTTGACTTTCACTAGGACTATGTTTGTGTAATACAGTTTTAAAATAAACGTATCTTTTCATTTCTCTGTAATAAATGTCCTGGTGTGCTACTGTTGGTTGGTGTGGTAGTTGCATATTTCATTTTCTTAAGAAATTGTTGCTGGGTGGTGGTGCACACCTTTAGTCCCAGCACTTAGGAGGCAGAAGCAGGTGGATCTCTGTGAGTTCAAGGCCTGTCTGGTCTACATAGTGAGTTCCAGGACAGCCAGAGGTACATAGTGAGACCCTGTCTCAAAAAAAAAGGCAGACAGACAAACAGACAGACAGACAGACAAAAAGAAAGAAAAGAAGGAAGGAAGGAAGGAAGGAAGGAAGGAAGGAAGGAAGGAAGGAAGAAATCTTATTCTAAAATGTATATGGAGGCCAGGACCAGGGATGTAGCTCAGTGGACAAGCACCAAGCCCTGGGCTCAATCCCAAGCACTGGACACACAAAATAAACCCAAATAAGCCTCTACTCTTTTTCTCTTGCACACTGCACCCCCACACCTTCTTTTAAAAGGAAGAAGAAAGCAAACAAAACATGTTGCTCTTTGAAAATTCTTGTTAAAACCAAGCATGGTGGCACATGCCTTTGATCCCAGCACTTGGGAAGCAGAGGAAGGTGAATTTCTGAGTTTGCTAGCCTGGTCTACAGAGCAAGTTCCTAGACACCAGGGCTACACAGAGCAACCCTATCTTGAGAAGGCAGGAAAGCAGGAAATGAAAATCCTGCTTAAGAGTGGAAGACAAACTACAGGCTAGGGAGAAAGTATTTGCAATCACACATCAGCAAAGACGTGTACCATATAAGCATCATTCAAAATCCAACAGAAAGGAAATAACAAAAGTCTAATTAGAAAACAAGGGGAAAACACTTAGGTGATGTTCAGCGAGGAGGATGCTCAGCTGATGGAAAGCACATGAGAAAATGTTTAGCATCACTGGCCATTAGGAGATGCAAATAAAACCACAATGAGCTAAGATTGAAGCACATCAATATGGGTGACACAAACAGGGCCGGGAAGTAGCCCAGCTCTAGAGCTCGCTGTGTGAGGCCCTGGGCTCAATCCCTGCCCTTGGTTTATAAACAGGTTTATAAATGGTCCTGCATGCCTGGGGTACCAGCACTTGAGAGGTAGAGGCAGAAGAATCAGAAGTTCAAGGACACCCTCAGCTACATACTGAGTTTGAAGCCAGCCTGGGATACAAGAGATTCTATCTCAAAAATGAAATAAAGTAGAGAATGGCTAAAATAGAAAAAAAAAGTGAGCACTATGGAGAACGTAGAAAAATTGGATCAGAAAGCGTAATAGTTCATCCACTGTGGAAAATAGTTTGGCCTTTCCTTCTCTGTCCCTCCCCCCCCCCACTTCTTTTGTTTTTTTGAGACAGGGTTTCTCTGTGTAGCCCTGGCTGTCCTGGAACTCACTGTGCAGACCAGGCTGGCCTCAAACTTAGAGGTCCATCTGCCTCTGCCTTGATTAAAGGCATGCAACAGCACACCTGGCCTAACATCTAGAACTGTTTTAGGGCCAACCTGATACCACAAGTATGACAGGTTGCAGTAACAATTGAATGCATAAAAATTAGAAAATATATAAAATAACTTTCAGGTTATATAAATAAAGCTTAAATGAATTTTGTATTTAGCATTGGGTCCCATTTCCAAGATATCTCATTATGCATATGCAAATATTTCTAAGTCTGAGAAAAAATCCTAATTAAAAAAACCTTCTGATCCTAATAATTTTTATAAAGGGTACTTATCTTGTGTCATGTTTTATGGGTTTGATGTTTCCCTGAGGTTTTATGTCATATCTCTTTAACTCTTATATTATATATATATAATTATATAATATAATAATTATATGTTATATAATTATATAAAATATATAATATAATATTATATATAATTATATTATATATAATTATCCTTTCTTTGTTGTTTTAGACAGGGTCTTTTTACATAACCCTGGCTGTCCTGAAACTCCCTATATAGACCAGGTTGGCTTTGAACTCACAGAGATCCACTTGCCTCTGTGCCCTGAGTATTACATATAATAATCTAAAAATTTTCCTATATATACATTTGATAACACATCAAATGTTAGATTCCCCACCCCCTCAGGCTTCAAACATAGTTTAGAATACTCCAAAGTAGGAAAGTACATTTCATTTTCCTACAAGTTTTTTTCCTATGGTTTTTGTATCTTGTTGAGGTCTGAATATTTTTTCTATTTTTTACTTTTTTTATTTGTATCTAGAAAATAATTCAGAAAACCTCATTAGTATTTTTGTTTTGTTTTGTTTTTTTGAGTCAGAACTTTTCTACATAGCTCTGGCTGTCCTGGAACTCACAATGTAGCTCAGGCTGGCCTTGAATTCACAGAGATCTGCCTACTTCTGCCTCCCAGGTTCTGGAATTAGAGGTGTGTACCACCAGGCCTAGTGTTTTCTTTTGTTTTTGAAAGCGTGTAGTTTGGTGTCGCCCACCCTCACAGGTGCTTGTATTTACCATACCTAGCATTCTGTGTCACTTTCTTCTCACATATGCCACCTGATGAGAAATCCGGTGTCACCTGGGCTGGTTTTCCTCTTTGAGAAAGTGTTTTTACTTTCTGTTGCTTCCAATATTTTTGTCTTAATTTCCAGAAGTTTGATGACAATGTGTGTTTGTGTCAGTCATTTGTCCATGTGATCAAACACTTGAGCAAACCGACTTAGAAGAGGAAAATTTTATTTTGGCTTACAGTTCCAGGGGCTCCAGCCCATACTTGGCTTCCTGTGCTGCTATGGAGCCATAGCGAGTCAGGATTCCATGGCGGACGGAGGCCAGGTTAGATCACAGTTGCTCACCTCTCAGCGGCAAGCAGCAAGGGAGCCAAGGGGCCCGAAAACAAGAGGTTGGGGCTAAGAAATAGCCTTCAAACGTACACCCAGACACCCGCCTCCATCATTGAGGGTCCTCAGTTTCTATCCTGACAGAGTGTTTTCAGTCATGAATCCATCTGTGATGAAACCGGAAGTCATGCCCTCTTGACACTACCATTTCCTCAAATTTCCATCTCTGAAGATTTACACCGAAGATAAGGCCTTTAACAGATAAGCCCCAGGAAGACACTACCCACAGAAGTCTTGGTGAGAATTCCTGTGGGCTCATTCTGTTTGGTGTTTGCTTAGCTTTTTAAAGGCTCTGGTTAACCCAGGACCATTGCTTTCTCTTTCATCATGAGAGGGTACAATGGGAAAGAGGAGAAGGGCGTTTCCTGCCAGGAGGGGTGCTCTGTATAACGCCTCTCCCAGTACCATCCCAGCGGGGAGAAGCAGGGTACCTAGTTACCACTGAGTGTGGTGGAGGTCTACTCCCATAGTTTCTATTGATATCATGATGTCAGGGATGCTTGCTACTACCTGGCCCGGAGAAAGTCCCAGTTCCTGATTGGCTTTTGTTGATACCTTCCCAGTAGAGGTCCGAGATGTCTCAGTACAGCCTGGTAAAGGTGGAATCCAGGCTCCCTCTTCCGTTATTGTGTGCTGCTTGGCTTTATTAGAATTATTGTGTTAAAAAGCTTTTGGTTTTCCTTTGTGCTTATGTGCGTATACGGACACACGTAAGCATGCAGGGGCCAGAGGTTACTAGTAAGAGGCTCCCTCAACGGCTCTCGACCTTGTTTTATTGAGACGGAGGTTTCACAATGAACTCAGGGCTCGCCATTTCTGAGACTGTCTGGCCATCAAGCCCTGGGGGGTCTTCCTGTCACTTCCCAGTGCTTGGCGTTACTGCACCTGGCTTTTTCCGTCAGGTGTAGGGGGCTCTATCTCAGGTCTTCATGCTTGTTCATCAAAGCCCCCTGAGCCAGCTCAACAGTTTTCTGTCTTTCTAATCCACCTCAATACTAGTCCTTTGGGTGGAGAGGGCAGGCTGACCGGAGCTTTTCTGACCTGCATCCAATAGATGTTTTCACATCAAAGCCTTCTTTAACCACAACTGTAGGCTACACAAGGGAAAAAGGGCAACCCAGGGCGCTCACCGTGGGGCCGTGTCCACTTTTTTTTTTTAGAGGTGTCACAGTTTTATAAAATGTCCGAAGCACGGGCTGGGAGGTAAGCACATGCTAATTTAACTGAGGTAAGGGGGCAGGATGCCATGCTGGGGGGGGGGGCAGTTCCTCCTCTGGCCAGCACCAAGGCCTCACCTTCCTGCCAGCATGGGATTTCTGGGGAAATTTAATTCTTTAGGGTCCAATGTTTCAATAGCCTGCTAACAGAAGGAAGGAGTGAGATGTCCCTTTGAAGAATATATCCTTTCCTGTCAGAGTCATCATCATGCCTGGGCCCTAGCTGGTCTGTCTTCCCTTCACCTTTCAGAGTCATCTTAAATTTGTTTCATATTCAGCCCCTCCCCCATCTCTAGCCACAGAGAGAAGGGGGAGTAGAGGGAGAGAGAACAAAAGATTTAACTTTGATTTTTAATTTTACTAGAAAGAATGTAGAATAAAAAGGAACAGAATGTCTATTCTACCATCTCAGAAGGAGGCATCATCATTCCATATATATATATTTCAAGACAGGGTTTCTCTGTGTAGCCCTGGCTGTCCTGGAACTCATTAGACCAGGCTGGCCTGTAATTCAGAGATCCATCTGCCTCTGCCTCCCAAGTGCTGGGATTAAAGGCGTGCGCCACCACTGCTCGGTCATATTTTTAAAGAAGGGTTTTTACTACAATTATTTCTTTAAGGGGTGTGTGTGTGTGTGTTTGTAGGTGCATTTGCCTGTGGAGGCCAGAGAATAACGTGTGGGAATAAGTTCTTTCCTTCTACTAAGTGGGTCCTGGGGATTGAACTCAGTTGGTCAGTCTTGGTGGTAAGTGCCTTTATCTGCTGAACCACATCACCAGCCCTGCATATATTTTTATAAAGGTTAACAAATGCAGTGTGGGTAATCTATGAAGACTATATGATACATGAGCCCAACTCTATGGACCTTTGGAAAAGAGAAAACTACAAAGACAGAAAAAAAAAGGTTTCTAGGGACGGGACTGGGGTATGGGAAGGGAAGAAAATATGAATAGATGAACCGGAAGACAATAGTAACCATGGCATTATACACTAAGTGTACACTATGAAGAATGAATCCTGATGTCTGCTCTAGAGTTTGGGTGATGACACTGTGTCTCTCTACACTGATTCAGCAAACAAAGGGAGCACTCTAAATGAGAGGCTGGGGGGGGGGGGGTAGGCTGTGTGCATTAGGTGGGGGGGTAGGCTGTGTGCATTAGGTGGGGGGGTAGGCTGTGTGCATTAGGTGGGGGGGGTAGGCTGTGTGCATTAGGTGGGGGGGTAGGCTGTGTGCATGGGGGGGTACTTCAGCTCAAGTTGTGCTGTGCAACTAAACTTCCTCTATCAAGTAAAGTCCAAGTCTACGGCGATGGTAACTGAGTCTGCGTGACCTAAACAGGTGCTCTCATCGGTGACCCCGTCACTGTCCTGCAGCGCAGACTCATACTGCCTGCATTCCCATTCAACTGCCTCCTTCTGTTGGTTCTCGTTGGTGACACACCAGCCATGTTGCCCAAGCCCAAGGCTGTTCTGGAGTTTCTCAAGTTTTATCTATCCTCTCTCTCCCTTGGGTCCCTTAGTGGGTTTTGAACCTGGAGCCAAACAGACTTGAGTGAAAAATTCCCTATGTCTCATTTTCCTTATTTGCACTGAAATGGGGATTTGGGAGCCGGTGAGATGCTCAGCAGGTAAGCACTCACCACATAAGCCTGATGACCTGACTTAGAACCCTGGAACCCATGTAAAGGGAGGAGGAGAAGAACACCTCTGAAAAGTTGTCTTCTGACCTCCAATCCACTCCCATATACCAAATTAAAAAAGAATATGAAGAGGATAGACAGAGAGACAGACAGACAGACAGACAGACAGACAGATTATCTATAGATAGAATGTGTTAAGATGCTTGTGTAAGATGTAAGGGCAGTTTTCCTAACGTAGAAGTTTGTCTTCCCTTCTTTCCCTCACATTGCTTAGAGGAAGCAGACTCTGGGAAAGCCAGAGCCTCCATTAAGTAACAAGAGACGAGGGGAAGACACTGAGAGGGAGAGAGCCACAACACCAACGCCCTTCCCACACTGGCTCACATCTGGAGAGCTGTTGACTTCCTGGGTCCTCCTCGTGGAGTGTGGGGGAGGATGTTATTTTTCAAGTGACAGGGACGTCCGTTTCCGATTCTCACAGGCGATCTGAATGTCCAGCAGAGAGAGCTGCCCAGATCTGACACTAACTCCTTGTGGAAGAGGCTGGCAGGCCCCCGGGGCCAGCGGGGCGGCCTGTAGGGCAGCGATGCTGAATGAATTTAGCGCCTGTGAACGAGGCTGGATTGGCAGGCCCTGGGACAAACTCCCTCTTTGTTCTCAGTACACCCCCTAGACAAACAGTGCCAGTTTTCTTCTGGGCCCTAGCCACACTCAGCTGTGAGGAGAGCAAGAAGCTCTGTTGATTTCAGCCCTAGAAGGGATCCGTTTATTTGTATCTTGGAGACACACTGGCAGCCTGCGGGCTTCAGGGATGAGGTCTTAAGCTTACACTTGCCAAGTTACCAACTTCAAACACTTTTTACTGTAGCCTACAGTGAGAAAAAAATGTTTTACACCTTGAACCAGTGACATTTTCACACACACACACACACACACACACACACACACACACACACTCCCCCCACCCCCACATGTTTAGAATATGAAATGGGGCCAGCGGGATGGCTCAGTGGGTAGAATGCCTGCTACATAAGCCTATGGACCTAAATTCAGAATTGCAAAGTCACCCAAAAGTCAGGCATGAGGGCAGGCAGCTGTAACCCCAGCATTGTGAGGGCTAACACAGGAGGGGAGGGATGGGTGTTCTCTGGCCAGGCAGCCTAACCAAAAAGAGAACTCCTTGTTCTGTGGGAGACCTGTCTGGAAAAAAAAGGTGCAATGGAGACCCCAAGGCAACAGCATTGTCCAGAAACTCCATGGCTGATACACATATGAACCCATGGAGACTGTGCCAGCACACACAAGACCTACACATGTTTAAGCCAGACAAAATCCCAGCATAAGGAAGGAGAAGTGGACACAAAGTACTGCCACTGGCCAAGAAGCTTGTTTGCAAGGAGTAACTGATGGAAGAAGACTCAGCTCTCTCCAGTGGAGGGACACTGGCTATATCAACCACAGTTCAGGGGAAGCCCCACGCTCAGGAGTAGTTGGCCAACACAAAACAAACTCTGTGATTTTTGTGTGTGTTTTTGTTTGTATTATTTTGAGAGAGAAAGAACATGAAGGTAGGTGGGTACGGAGGTGGCTATCTGTAAGGAGTTGGAATATGGGAAAATATATTATATGAAACATTTTTAATTTAAAAAGATTGAATGGTGATAGACTCTACCTGCTGTTGAACTCTGGCTCTAAACACACACACTCACACACAGGCACACACTCACACACAGGCGCACACTCACACACAGGCACACACTCACACACAGGCACACACTCACACACAGACACACACACACAGGCACACACTCATACACATGTACACACTCACACACATGCACACATTCAAACACATGCACATACGCACATGCACACACTCACCCACATGCACACACACCTACACATACACACACATGCACACATTCATCCACATGCACACACCTACACATACACACACGCACACACATGCACACATTCAACCGCATGCACACACACATGTGCATACTTACCTATATGCATATACTCACCTTCATGCACACACTCACACACACACACACACACACACACACACACACACACACACACACACACACAATGTATTTGAAAAGGCAGATATTGCCAGGAATAGTGGTATATACCTTTAACCCCAGCACTTGAGAGGCAGAAGCAGGAAAATCTCTATTGTGCCTGATCTATGTAGAAAGTTCCAGGATAATTAAGGCTACATAGAGAGACCCTGTCTCAAAAATAAATATAAAAAGTAAACTAACTAAATAAAAAAGGCATTGTATAGGAACATATTCTTCCCCTACACTTTAAAATATTCAGTTTTTATGGAAATTCCCAATCCTTTGTCATCTAATGAAAACTTTTTCTCATCGTCCAATTCTAAGAAAAGCTGTTCACTGTTCAATGGAAACAAACGAACTCAAGAAGTTAAAACTCTGGAAATTACTCTTCTTCTAGTTGAAACTTGATTAGTGTTTCAAGTGCAAATCAGCAAAAAAGTTGACTTCTCATGCATAAAGATGCTGATTTGTTTATCTATAATTATTTTGCAGTGGTAGGCGTCAAACCCAGGGTGTTGGACATGCAAAGAAAGTACCATGTCACACTGAGCTATTTCCTAAACTGTAGTCCGTAGCTTAGGCTGTCCTTGAACTCATTACGCAGCACGGGCTGGCCTTAAGCTTGTGATCTTTTGCCTTAGTCTTTCAAGTGTGGGGATTATATGCTGATACCATTATACCTGGCTTCTACCCATAGGTTTTAAAACATTAAAGAATCATTTTCATTATTTTGTGTGTATAAGTGTTTTGTCTGTATGTATATCTGTGTCATGTGTGTATAGTGCCGGTGAGGCCAGAGGAGGAACTCAGATCCTTGGAACGGGAGTTACAGATGGTTGTGAGCTGTCATGTGGGTGCTGGGAATTGAACCCAGGTCCTCTGAAGGAGCAACCAGTGTTTGTAACTGTGGAATTATCTCTCCAGTCCAGTCTCACAGCTATTTAATGTAAAGTTTTTTGTTTTTTAATATGTGTCTTGGTCAGTGTTCTATTGATGTGAAGAGACATCACGACCATGGCAAGTCTTATAAAAGAAAGCACTTAATTAGGGCCGGCTTATAGTTTTAGGGCCAATCCATTATCGTTGTGATGGGAAGCATGGCAGAATACAGAAGACTCGGTACTGGAGAAGGAGCTGAGGGTTCTACATTTGGATCTGCTGTCAGCAGGAAGAGAGAGAACCACTGGGTTTGGCTTGGGCTTTTGAAATCTCAAAGCTCACTTCCAGTGACACACTTCTTCCAACAAGGCCACGTCTTCTAACCCTTTAAAGGAATGCCACTCCCTAATGACCAAGCATTTAAATATCTGAGCCTATAGGGGCCATTCTTATTGAAACCACTATAACATGCAATGGTATTTGCATACAGCATCATTGTTGTCTGCTTCTGTTAATGGTCAGATGCTTGACAGCTGTTGTGTGGATTGGATCTACTTTCTTTACTTTGCCATCTTGCTCTCTGGCTTAGGAACGTGATCTCTGGCAATTTACTTCATGGCTGCTTTTTCTTTGGCTTCTGGTGCTCAGAGGGCTGGGGAGAATAGGTTTTGAGGTATCTACTGAGGTCACAGTTCCTACCAGATGGCCTTTCCTACCTAGCCTCCCCTGTCTCTGTGTTTCCATGACCACTTCCTCTTCTGCGGTTTGGCTGTTTCTGAAGGTATGATCCCCGTGGCTTCTCCGCATCCTGACTGTATGTTCTCCCCCCCCCCCCCAACCCCATTATTATCTTTATTACTTTTTTAAAAATGCAGCCCTGGTTGTCCTGGAACTTTCTCTGAGACCATGCTGGGTGCCTCCTGAGTGTGCTGGGGTTAAATACATGCACTATCACTCCTGGCTTTGACTGTACTTTTATAATTCATTTATAAACATTTCCTAAACTACCCAGCTTGAGTAGGATATCTGTTTGCCAGGTCTGACTGTTATACTATTTCCCATGTGTCTTCTCACAATATTGTTTATTTTATTGCTTTTTACTCTGTTCATTGTCATGAGGGCTATTAAAGTATAGGAGACTCACATTTCTCTCTTTTGCATCCTGTGTGTTGACAGGCAGTGATGATAATGTAGAATTTCTTAACCCTAAGGAGCTTGGAAAACCATTGAGGCCTGAGTCCCAACTACAGAGCCTCACACGCTGGGTCTGGGTGGCCCTGGGTTTCTGGTGCCAGTAGCTTCAGAGGAAACCTGTGTGGGGAAGGAAGACTGGGCGAAGTCTTCCTGGGCCACCTCCAACCCCCCACGCAGCATCTGTAGCATGCATGTGCATTTGTGTGTGTGTTTTCTCACTGTCTTGCCCAGGATCTCATAGTTTTCAGGGGCCCCTTCTGATCCTAGAGGCTGAGCCTTAGAGAGAACACTGGCTATGACTGTGGACGCCACTGCCCTCTTGTGGGCAGTTGTGATATCGGCCTATGGTCTTCCCTGTCAAATCAAATCCTAGGACCAAATGAGGTTTCAGAGAGTTACTTAGTCAAGCATAACATAAACCATGCCTAGGCTCTCCCAGAAGACAGCCTTTCCCTTTCCCTAATAGCCCTTAGCAAAGGAAGATGTCCTATTTCTCAGTTTTAAGAGTTGGTTAATTGCTTTAGATCTCCAGAGTGAGGGGACAAGGCGGATTAATTGCTTTGCAGAATAACCCTAATTAAAAATCAGGCGGAGAATTTAAGACACCCACCTCCCTGACACACACAATCACACACACACACACACACACACACACACACACACACACACACACACACACGAGCCCTAGGGAGGTAGCGCAGCTTAGTGGAAAGTTGAAGAACAGCAAGAGTGGGGAGCAAGGTTCCTGTGTCCCCTGAGACACTCAGACTGAGACCCACAGACAACCTCAATTATATGCTCCTCCCTGTGTCTTCTGAACTCCTTGGTATTCATTCGTTCCTGTGGCTTCAGTCTCCCCTTGTCTTGTCTTCTGAGCCAGGTCCTCAGCTTCTCCCTGCTGGCCACTTCCCACCACACACCAGTTCCTTGCCTTTGTTCAGCAATTAAAACCAACCAACCAACCAACCAACCAACCAACCAACCAACAAACCAACCAACCAACCAACCAACCAACAAACCAACAAACCAACCAACCAACCAACCAACCAACAAACCAACAAACCAACCAACCAACCAACAAACCAACAAACCGCCTAACTTTTGGTAGCTCTTTTACAGCAACCACTTTATCTCTTCAGTTTATATATAGTGTGCTTTAATGATCGTCACACTCGATGTCATACTGATATCTTGATGTTTTCAATGATATAAAAGGAAGTGCTTTCATTCATCCTTTTTGATGGGAAAGATACAAGGAAGAATGAACGAGTTCCTAAAATTAGATAGTTTTGATCGCTTAAATGTTCATGATATAAATTTTCGTGTCATGATTGGATAACTGTTTATAGTGGTTGTTGGCTACCCACAATCCCTTTTTGTGTAAAGCATAATACATGGTGGATGTTCTTCCTGAAGGTATTTCAGAGTTTATCAGTTTTCACACGTGATGTGAACTTGTAGATTTAGTATTCATTCTGCCCCCTTCCTGTTCCTTGGCACTGGGAGGTGCTGTTGGCTAAGAAGTAGTGTTTGCTCCATTCCATGTCTGGAAGTTTTGCTCTCAGTTATTCATGTGCCAGTAGCACATCACTGCCCTGCTAGACAAGGGAAGTGCACACTAGCGATGCTTCATAGAGCAGGGCCACTCGACGGCTTTCCCTGGCTTCCTGCATGAACGGCTGATTGCAAGAACAACTTATATGCATGGGACTCAGACAGAGGAGGTGTGAAACACACCTGCGTACGTTCACCAATGAATGGTAGCCAGGTGACCTTTGCCTTAGTCTGGAGGTCCATAAATAGACAGGTCATCTTGCAAATGCTGTGACTGAGGGGGTCCTTGGAAATGGGACCTGCTTCCTGAAGTTCAGGACATGTGAATTTAAACAGCAGCCTCACTGCTCATACTTTTTGGCATCAAATCTGAGTCTGAATTCTTTCTCTTTCTTTTCCTAATACTGGTTTCTCCTTGGGCAAGATAGAAAATTTCCCTGAGTCTCAGTCTTCCTATCTGAGGAGTGGGGTTTAAAATCCTTGCCTTGTACAATAGCTATGGGGCTCACCACCTACAGCTTAAAGGTGGGTGTCAGGGCTCCATAAATGGGACTGGTTCTGATCCCTGAGTATGATCTATTACAGTGTCACTATGGTTATCTGGCCCACAGAGGATTTCAAGGACAGTAGGTGACAAGAAGGAGTACAAGAATGTCCAGGAATCCTGGCCAGAGAAGACGCCAACACAACTCACTGTATCAAGTAACAGCCAAGGAGGCTTGAGATTGCTAAAGAGCCTCATGCAAAGTGCACCTGTTCCCAGTTCTGCAGTGGCTCAGCCAGGGGACGTCTTTCTGGCTCAGCGTCTTTAAATGGAAGATGCTAAAGGGAGTTTGCATGGCCCCATGTCCCCGTCTCTATTAATGGAAGACATTGAGGAGAATTCAGAAGGTTTAATCCACTCACCGGGGCTAGCAAGCAGTGACAGGGAAGTGGCAGCATGTATGTCGTCCATTTTTCCCATCTCTGTATCCCCAGTCAGCCTCCAATTCTTTCTGCAGTCATAATTGTAATTGTCAGGGTTCTCTGGAGGAACGGAATAAACGGGATGTAAAATTCGAGTTTATGAAGTCAGTTTTAAAATAGTAGCACCAGCAGACACATGCTATAGAGCTGAAAACTCAGTCGGTGAGGCTGGTGCCTCAGCAGCTGGAGTAGCCCCACAGTGGCTGCTCAGTCTATAAGGTTGGGTACCTCAGTGGTCCCTAATCTGGTGCTGGAAACGCAAAAGGTTTCTGGAGAACCGCTGGTCCCTAGTCTGTGGTGAAAGCTTGGAAACACCGGTTCTGAGAATGACAAAAGAATCAGCAGCAACCATAGGGCAAATCCACTCAGCCCATGAGGGGAGGCCAGGAGCAAAAGATGAGATGCGTTGCCTTCTGCCACGCCTCTTTTCCCAGGATGCTCCGGGAAGATGCACACACTGGAGCGGGTTTTCTGGTCAATCAAGGCAATCTGGATATCTTTTCAGGCAATCCCACTCAAGGTGATTCTAATGTGTGGCAAGGCGGCATTAAAACCAACCATAAACTACATACCCTATCGAGGTATAGGATATACATAGATTGTATATCAATTCTCTTAACCCAGAGACTTTTGGTCATCTGTGTTTTACTGTTGAGAAACTTGGCACAGAGAGGGCAAGTTATGTGTCTGACAGCACACAGCTGTTAGTTGGGGCTAGTCTCTTCTCTAGCGTTCATAGCCTAGTCTAGATGCGTTCTAAGTAGAGCTTGTCCTACCTTAGGCATTTTTAAATCCTCAGGGCCCAAAGGGACTTCTGACTGTGTCTGCTGTACTGATGAACTCAGTGGTTCTAGTAAAGCATAGACTTACTTGGGAATTTGAAAATACTGCTCTTGCCTGGTGTCAGCCTCATAGCCTATGCTGGATCTGCCTCCTGGCCAGAGACTCAGACCCAGGGCAGGCAGGGTTCTATGTCCTTCATTCTTGCCCCAGCGGCAGCCCTTATGCTTCATTCTGCTACTGGGCACCAGGGGGTGCTGTCGGCTAGACTAAGAAGTAGCGATTTTCCTAGGTTGATGTTTTTGTTTTGTTTTCAGATTTTTCAAGTGTGTTTCTTCCCAAAAAAACTCAGTGGAGGCTGTGGAGAGGGACAGTGACCTGAGGCTTGAGCCAGCCTTTCCTGTATCTTTTTTTTTTTTTTTGCATGTTAATCAATGCTGTTGAAACAGAAAGGCCCAATCTTTGGAGAGTCTGAACTTCTCTGAACTTCTTCCTTCTCTTCTTTTGGTGTGTGCATGTGCATGTGCGTGTGCGTGTGCGTGTGCGTGTGCGTGTGCGTGTGCGTGTGTGTGTGTGATGTATTTGTGTGTGCAAATAGATGTGCTTGTGCACACATGCGGAAGCTAGAGGCAGACATTTAGTGTCCGACCTTATGTTTTCTTACTGTGTTCAGAAAAGGTTGCTCACCATATCTGGAGGTCAGCTGTAGCCATGAACCCCAGAGAGCCTCTGGTCTCCACCCTACATAGTACTTGGGCAATAGGTACATTTAAAAAAAAAAACAAAAAACATGGATGCTGAGGATTTGAACTCAAGTCCCCCCAGGCCCTGCACTATCTTTCTAATCATCTTTCATCAGCATTTTGTCTATGGTCTGGAGGGAGGTGTTCAAAAGCAATCATAAAACACCAGGGGTGTGCTAGGTAGGATAATGGGTCCCCAGAGACCCCCTCTCTAGTACTTGGAACATGAGACTATGGGACCTTAAATTGCACAAGGGACTCTGTAGGTATGATTAAGGATCCGGGCTATTGCAACAGAGCTGTAAGCAACCACAAGGGTCTTTACCAGCTGGGTAAAGGGAGGTAGGTTAGGTGAAGAGATGGGGGCATGGAGGCAGGGGGCAGGGGGCAGGGGTCAGGGGTCAGGGGGCAGGGGGCAGGGGGCAGGGGTCAGGGGTCAGGGGGCAGGGGTCAGGGGTCAGGGGGCAGGGGGCAGGGGGCAGGGGGCAGGGGTCAGGGGTCAGGGGTCAGGGGGCAGGGGGCAGGGGGCAGGGGGCAGGGGGCAGGGGGCAGGGGGCAGGGGGCAGGGGGCAGGGGGCAGGGGGCAGGGGGCAGGGGGCAGGGGGCAGGAGAGTCCTAGTGGCATGTGAAGATGTTGTACTCCTAGCTGGCAAGATAGAGGCCACAAACAATGGAAAGAAGAACATGGCTTCAGAAAGAGGGAAACTGATTCCTTCCTAGCATTTTCAGAGAAGCTAACACCTTGAGTCAGCCCAGGGAAGTTAATTTTGGACTTAGGTCCTTTTGAGTAGTAAGATTATACATTCGTAATTTTAGGTGTTTTACCATTGAATTTATGGTGATTTGTCTTAGTAGCCAGGGGCAACTGACACACAAGGAGAATATGAAACTGCATCTGCCTATGGTAGTCATCACTGCCTGTCTACCTTAAAGCCATCCTTAATGTCTCCTTTGGTTTTTCCTCAAGTATCCTCATTGCCAAGAGTGATGGTTTGAATATGCCTGGCCTGGGGAGTGGCACTATTAGGAGGTGTGGCCTTGTTGGAGTAGGTGTGTAACTGGGGGCATGGGCTTTAGGACCCTCATTCTAGCTGCCTGGAAGCCAATCTTCTCCTAGCTGTCTTCAGTTCAAGAGGTAGAACTCTTAGCTCCTCCTGCACCATGTCAGCCTGGATGCTACCATGCTTCCCATGTTGATGATAATAGACTGAACCTCTGAACCTGTAAGCCAGCCCTAATTAAATGTTATCCTTTATAAGAGTTGCCTTGGTCATGGTGTCTCTTCATAGCAGTAAAACCCTAAGAAACTAAGCTATTTTTGCACACTGGGATGGTCCAAGGAGTCCTAAGGAAAATCTGTAGGAAAAAGATTCTCCCTACTTGGCAAAATTAGAAAACTACTCAATGGGAGCTTTTCTCTCTACCTTGATTCTCCTCCCTGACAGTCCCCTCAAAATTACTCTAGACCTGCTCTTGGAAAAGGTGATGTCTAAACGCTCAGCTGGCTGTGGGACTAAGAGTCCAGGGATCATACTTTCAACCATCCTTATGACTTGAAAGCACTCGTAGGTCAACCCAATGTGGCTCTTAACATTAATGTCTCACTTCACCTTTTAAAACATGTTCCTAGTTACACAGTTTCCTCCACAGGACCACATTAAAACAACAAATATTTACTGAATGCCCCAGGGTCCAGGCTGAGCATGAAGACAGGAATTAAGCAACTCTGCCCCGGAGGCTTCATGGTCTGTGTTAATTGGATCTTGGTGGGTTGTAAGTGCCAGAAAGCCATTTTTTTTTTTTTTTTTTTTTTTTTTTTTTTTTTTTTTTTTTTGCAGTGATGCTGTCAGAATTAAGACAGAAAACTAATTTAAGGTACCGAACGTGGTTCTTACTAAATGCTATTCTGTTGCAGTCATTAGGGGACATGCAAATGTAAGGATTTCACATGGTTTTCATCTTTACAAAGAACCTGAAACTAACAAGACCACAGGAATACATTCTGCTTATACATTAGCAAGAGCCCTAGATTAGGAATTGTTTTCTTGGTGGCACTAAAAATACTTGGCAGGGTGGGGACGAGACCTTGGGAAGGTTTCCCATATCTGCTGTGGCCTCTTTCCCCTCTTTACTGGGACATAGACCGTGGGATCCCTTAGAAATCGTGTAACTGAGACTCAGCCTTAGGCTTTGCTTCCTTCCCAGTCCTGAGGAAGCTACGTTGCCTGTGGAGCTATGTTTCGTCTTTATCTTGAGATGGTGTTCTGACTTGTCACAGTGTGTGCATGGCTTCCTGATGATATTTTTTCTTCAGCAATATGTGTGGTATGTTCTTGCTATATACTTCATCTTGGTATTCTCTCATGTAGCCAATAGAAACTGAATTTCTTCTCATAGAATTAACTGAATGCTACACATTGAACCAGATACATTAAATGGGATAGTGTTTTTTCTTATTTGCAGACTAGCTTCCAAGATCAAAGGATGGTCTAGTCATTTTAGCCCCAATTTCTATAATTTTTACATGAATTAGTTAATTAATTAGTCTCTCTCTCCTCTCTCTCTCTCTCTCTCTCTCTCTCTCTCTCTCTCTCTCTCTCTCTTTGTGTGTGTTTGTGTTTGTGTGTGTGTGTGTGTGTATGTGTGTATGCACATACTGTGGCACAAAAAGGTCAAAGGACCCCTATGGGAATTAGTTCTCTCCTTCATGTGGATTCTGGGGATGGAACTCAAGTTGTCAGACCTGGCAGCAAGTACCCTCATCTACTGGGCCATCTTCCCAGCTTCCCTTTCTTACAGTGTAGGCTTTTTATTGTTGAAATATAATCCTAGAGGCAATCTAGAACATTAAAGGCTAGAGTTTCTAGGCCCAGCTAGGTGTTTGAGACTATAGAAGTTTCTAGGCTTAGCTAGGTGTTTGTGATTACGGATGAATCCCATCTTAGACCACTTCCCCTTGCTCAGCAAAACAGAGCAGGTGAAACACTGTGAATGCCCTTAATTGAAAGTTGACAAAGGAATGCCAGTCAGCAGTGAAAATGGGGTAACAGGCTGGCAGATCATGCCCTGAAGACTTGGGCAGATTGGTGGAGGATGTCCTGAGACCCAGGGAAACTGGTGGAGGATGCCCCAAGATCTAGGTAGACTGGTGGAGGATGCCCCAGACCCTGACAGACTGGTGGAGGACGCCCCAGACCCTGACAGACTGGTGGAGGATGGCGCAGATCCTAGCAGACTGGTGGAGGATGCCCTGAGATCTGGGTAGACTGGTGGAGGACGCCCCAGACCCTGGCAGACTGGTGGAGGATGCCCTGAGACCCGGGCAGGCTGCTTGCATGGTCTCAGTGCATGGTTGTAAGGGAAGAAGATTGGCCAGACTTGGATATTTTTTTAGAAATAAAACAGAGGAAGGAGGCATTTTAACAACCAGGCTACAGAACCAAGGCTCTTTTGCGCATGTGATCTGGCACTAGGAAGAGTCCCATTTCTCACAAGCGTTTGGCCCTTTGTGAATGTGACTGGGCTGCCCTCAGGTTCCCAAGCAGTAGGCTGAATGGACCAGTGGGTGTTTTGGATTTGTTGGGAAATGCAGTGACTCTGCATACAGGTGCCTTGTGAGCACCTTGCAAATGAGGAGTGGGACAGTTGAAGTCGGCTTGTCTTAGCAACGACATGGATTGTTTTGCGCTCCAGAATGAGCCTGGTGCACGTGGAGAAGGAGTCCATGGCGAATCTGCTTCTCAGTAACACAACTCAGGGATCACTGAAGAAGCACACCGAATTTTCCAAGTATTACAGACCACGACTGAAGAACCAGAGCAAAAGAGAAGGGGATTTTTATGGCTTAGTAAAAACATCACCCTAAAACCAAACAGTTTTGTTTTTTATCCCCCTTACCACACCACGGCATTAAGAATCTACAAATCCTTTCACATATATCATCGAGTTGATGCTCCAGAAGCAGAAGGCAGCTGTTCCTTCCTCTTCTAGAAGAGAAGAAACAAGGTTCAGGGAGGCTAAGTAAGGGTAGGTAGCCAGGTGATGAACCACCACCGTAGCCTGGACTTGATCCCAGCAGGATTTCTATCCACGTGGCCGCTAACCTTTAATCAACATGGTTTTCTGGAGTGAGGCGGGGAGGAATGAAGGTCAGGGTGGAGGGAGAGATGAGAAGGGCTGGAGCAACTAGAGTTGTGAATCCTGGGGGGCGGGGGGGTTTGCATTGGTAGGGCCTGGGAAAGCATGAGTCTAGGCAAGAGACAGCACGATCAGGCAACTGGCTTGGTTGCAGCTACTTATGGTATCTAGAGTTTTACCCCAAGTCAGGCAAGGTGCTGCTGGCTTTATATGTGGAATCTCATTTAATTAATAATAAGTTTTATTATTTTTCAGAATGTGGACTCCAAGTCAGGTCAGAGAAGTTACATATGCAACTTGCCCAAAGTCACCTATTTTAGCAGTGAAGCCTAGTGGTCAGAAACCTGTATGTATGAGCACTGTGTTGCCTGAGAGTCGTGGGTTCATTCATGTGTGGAGAATGAATGTATGAAGGTTGGTTGGTACCACTCAGGGAAGCTCTCAAATGGCAGATTAAGGAGGTCTGGGCACAGTCCTGTGAGCCATGGAAGGACTCCATTCTCTCTCACAATGAGTCACTTTCAGTGGATGCCTGCGTGGCCATTGCCGTGTGGCTGGCACAGCTCTTCCACTGCCTCACCCTCTTTGGAGGGTGTGTGTTACAGTCCCCTCGCCCCTGGGCCCTTCCATTTTCTTTTGAAAATAAATTAAAAGTTATTTAAGAGCCTCTTTTTGGCCTTGTAAATTCCAGAGTCGCTCTTGCCTAGAGCTTGTCGAGGGGCCTGTGGAGATGCCGAGGGGCAGGCTTTGGCCCAGTTGATTGGCCAGCAACTCCTGCCAGGCTGTCCCTGGGGAATGTTCTCTTTGGCATTGCTGCCCGATTACACAGGCCCATGAGTAGACCATGTGGCTGTAGATACTCCCATGGGGCCTTTCTGGAGAAAGGCACATTGCTGAATGAAAATCTCAAGCCCCTCTGTCAGGCTGATGTGGGAATGGCTTCTTTGTGTCCAGGCAGGCAGTTATCATTGTCGCCACAGGGCTTGCCTGGACTCCTCTCTGGCTTCACCCATCAAAGCACAGGCAGTGTTGGGATCTGGATGCTTGCTTGGCCTTCAGCTAAGCAGTAGGTATGCTGTGATGGACCCGGGGTGGCCAGGCTATCCCTCAGTGTGGCAGTCCTTTACACCCTATTAGATGCACAGTTCTATGTGCTGCTGCTCTGTTCTGTATAAGGATCGTTCTCATCTGTGAGCTCATCAAATTCTCACACAAAAATCCTGGGAAAGAGAAGTTATGTTCTGAACTTGAACAGTGAACCGCAGAGGACATCTCTTAAGGGCTTGGGTCAAATCTTGCTGTACTAAACCAGTTTCTTCCCCTGAAAATGAGTATCTGGGTGAAATTGGGTTTTAAAGACTACCTGATTGACCCTAGCACAATGCTCATGGGTTCTGTTGTCTCTGGTTTCTGCAAGGTAACAACAGGGGCACACGTGGGAAGAAGAGACATTGAATGGGAAGCATTCTCTCAGTCCAGAGAGCAGGGCTGGTTAGGGCTGGTCTGGGCTGGTCTGGGCTGGTCTGGGCTGGTCTGGGCTGGTCTGGGCTGGTCTGGGCTGGTCTGGGCTGGTCTGGGCTGGTTGGTCAGTGGTGGTCAAGTTTTAGGCAGTGGCTTGGTTGCTGCTGCTGCTGCTCCATCCCTTGGTGGCTTCCTGATATTTTGATCCATCTTTAAGAATAGACCCCATGTCACAGATTCAGGCACACCTTATATTCCCTGATGTGAGCCACCATAGTTCTCCATACTAGTCAGGCAGGTGACTGAACTGACTGGAAGAGGTTCCCTGTCTGGCTCTGTAGAGGTTTCATTGGGCCTGTGAAGTTATGTGAAAGAGATGGCATTCACGAACACCATTGTAACACGTAAGCAACGATGATCACGACAAATCTGTATACATACAGATCTATCTATCTCTCTCTGTGTGTGTGTATGTATATGTATACATACATATACATACATATACATACACACACACACAGATAGACAGACACACACACACACAATGGTTCAAACATAATCCACAAAATATATGTCTTGAAAACTTAAGCCTAATGCAACAGAGATGAGAGGTGGGAACTTAGAGGGGCAGTTGGGGCCAGAGGGCTATGCCCTCATGGGTGGATTAATGTTGATTACAAAAGAGCTTTCTTTACTTATATGAATTCTCTCCTTGATGTTCTGCCTTCTGCCATGGGATGACCCAGCAAGTAATGCCCTTGTTAAATTCTGCCCCGTGACCTTGGGCTTCTTAACCTCCAGAATTGTTAGCAGTAGGGCTCTGTTTCGCATCAGTTACCTGGTATCTGGTATCATGTTATTGAAGCACAAAATGGACTGAGCTGGGGGTGTGTACAGCAGGGGGAATGGTGGAGGGAGAGGAGGGAGGAAAGAAGGAGGGAAGGAAGAAGAGAGGGAGAAAGACAGAGGGGGAAGAAAGAAAGAGAGAGAAGGAGAGAGACAGAGAGACAGAGATTTTTAAAAAAAGGAATCAGTAAGTGTTGATATGGCAGATTTGAGTCCAAAATCTGTATATCTCCCCAGTAATGAAACTCAGGCAGAACTCAGTAGTGCTTGTGTTGCTTCTAAAGCCTTCAGTAGATTGTGTGGGATCTACCTACATCATAAAGATCAGTTTCCTTTCATTAAAGTCTGTGGCTTGAAAATGTTACTACCTTCACAAACACTTCACAGCAATTTTTAGATTAGTATTTGACTGAAGGACTGGGGCTATAGTTTAGCCAGTTGCCACATGATGTCCTTTGGGAGTTCCTGTCTGCTTCTTTCAGCAAGTGGCTAGACTTTATTTTGTGCATCCTCTTGAATCTAGTTGGACTTGTAACTTGCTTTGGCCCCTGGAGTATGAACTTTCTAAGTTCTGAGCCTTAGAAAGTCTTTAATGAGACTTTGCTTTCATTTGGAGAAAACAGATATTCCACGTAAAGAAGCCAAGAGGCCCCATGCATGGAGAGAGGCTCAGCAGAAAGACAATCTGCAAAGTAGGGAGTGGTCCTCAGGGAGCCCTGCAGCATCCTTGGTTCTCAGAATTGGGTACAAGGAGACCAGTGGTATTTAAATTACTAAGATTTATGGTGGATTAATATGTAGAACACTGGTAAGGGATCGTATTCACTTTTAGCTGATACTTAAAATGAGAAGATCAGTATCCATGAATTCACAAATACTGAGAAAACAGTTTTTCAGCAAATACTCAGGACATTTTTCTGACTTAGAAACAGCCCATGTTTGGATCCAGGCTTGGATCTGGTCTTTGAGCTTTCTGGACATTGGCTCTCAAAGCTGTAGAAACAAATGTACGGTATCAAATGAATGCCAAGCACGGGTGTCATGGAGTGGGGGTATTCAGCACATGGTGGACGCCTGTTCACTTTGCTAGCACAAAGACCCTCACTCACAATACGATCACAGCTCAGCAAGGGAACGTAAGTAACTACAGCTGAGGGAGAGAGGGTTCCTTACAGGAAGTGAAGTAAAGTTTGAACTAGGAACAGAAAAAGAAGAAAGACATTCATTTGGCTAGCGTTCCAGATAACAGGAAGTCTCCCTAGCTGAGGTTGTTGCCACAAGTTTTTGTGCAATATTAACTTCTTTTTATTTTTTGTCTTACGAGACCATTTCTCTCAGTCTGTAGCCCATGCTAGCCTGGCTCTCAATGTAGCTCAGGTTGGCCTTGAGCTCTTTATTATTCTGTATCAGCTTCCCAAGTGCTGGGATTATAGACAATGCACTACCATACCTGGCTGCATTGCTTGGCTTGGTAATCTTTTCTTCTTAAAGAAACATATTAGGTAAATCAGAGCTGGGTAATAAATTGGGAGATTCCTAAGGGGAAGTCTTCCATATGACCTTACCAGAGGTTTGATCCAGAGTGAGGATTTTCATTTTCTTTCATTCTTCCTCCCTCCCTCCCTCCCTCCCTCCCTCCCTCCCTCCCTTCCTTCTTTTCTTTCTTCCTTCCCTTCTTCTTCCTCCCCCTCTGTCTCTCTGTCTCTCTGTCTCTGTATCTCTCCTTTTTTGTTTGTTTGAGACATGGTTTCTCTGTGTTAACAGCCTTGGCTATACTAGAATTCACTTTGTAGACGAGGCTGGCCTCAAACTCATAGAGATCCATCAGGAGTTACTACCACACCTCATCCAGTCCAGTATTCATTCTTTCTGAGGTCCCCAGCCCCTCAGTAACCTGTCTCTGAGGATTAACAAGGACATACTGTGTTGGATTATAGAGCCATTGGCCAGGCTGGCTTCTAGCCAAATATGCTCAGCTGTTTGCTCTTAGATCCTTTTGGGTCAGTCTGTGTGGCCTTGGCCAGTTGGCCAGGGCACACCTAAGCAAGGACACCCCAACAAGATAAATCCTTTCAGTACCAGGCCCTCCTTTCTAAAGGCTTAATATCCAACCCCTGGGTTCTTGGCTTTTACACCTCTCCATATTATAATTGGAGATGGTGGCAAGGCCATGGGTGCAGAATTCATTAGGGCCTTGCCATCCTCCGCAGACTGCCTGTTGACAGCCTTGCTCGCATATGAGCTCACACTCGGGGACTGTTAATAAATGTCCAGTATCCTGGCCAGCTCCGAATTCTCTACTTCTGTGCCAATGGCCTCTCAAGGTGATCCACTTCTCACTTGTCATTCCCTACGATGGACTTCTCTTGCCTTTTAATTAAAGTCTCCCCTGAGAAGTATTTGGAAGACCCAGCGAATGCTCCCTTCAGCTAACTGTCCCGTGTGTCCAAATGTTCATGTGGTTTTGTTTATAGAGTCTGCCCTGGGTCGGAGATGTCTTCTTTAATGGGGATCATTGAAAAAAAATGTGTTTCTTTCAGCAGGGCACTGTGACTGTGTGGTTGGGCAATAGTAGGAAAGCGGAAAGATCAGAGGATGGCTTGTGGGAGTTGGTTCTCTCCTTCCACCATGGGGGTCCTGGGGATTGAATTCAGGCCAATAGTCTTGCCAGTAAGTGCCCTCACCTGCTGAGCCATCTTACCAACCTGGGCTCATTTTTTTTTTTCCTTGAAACTTCTAGGGTTTTTTTCCTCCCATATTGACCTAAAGCTGCTTTCTCTTATCTTGCTTAAGTTGTTACCAATGATTTCTCAGGCAAAATATATAAATAAATAAAAGTGGAGAATATCTAGTTTGGTCTTACAGTTGCAAAATAATCAGACTTAGTAAAAGCAACAGGAAGGACCTCTTCAAACTTGAACAAAAACATGATGTGGGCAGGGAGAAGCATTCCCTACACTTGCAGAAATACCAGGTCACAAAGGGACAATGAAGCAAACTTTGGAGAGGGGGCGAGTTTCAGTTAAGTCCCTACAGGATCCCGTTAGCACTGGGTCAAATGAAGCAATGAGAAGCTAGTCTGAAATTGCAATGGCCTAACACAAATGCTGTCATTTATTAATCCTATCAACTTGTCCTTAGAATCTTGTCTCGAAGGACCTGAAACTGAAAGAGAGAAAGGGGCAAAGGCTGGAGGCTGACGAGAGGAGAGAATGAAAAACAAATGGTGGAGGAAGACAAAACAGGAGAGCCACCATCAGCCTGAAGATTGTTCATTTCTGCTGTGGCACAGGATGGTAGCTTCAGTACTTGGGAGGGTGAGGCAGGAGGATTACAATTTTGGGGCTAGCCTAAACTCACCACAGAAGATCTTGTCTTAAGAAAAAGCTTAGCAAACGATTTCTTTTCTCAGTTTCTTCAAATTTGCTGATCTGTGTCGTGAAAGGGAATTTCTGGGCCAAAAGAGGCCAACAAGGCCACTTACTCTTACACACAGAGAGACCAGTTGCTCTCTGTGCCTCAGGCCGCTTTCTCTGTGATTCCATTGTCTCATCCTAGAGGGCCTGGAGTCTAACTCCCTGAAATAAGCCTCGCGTCACCTTTTCCCTATAAGACCTCAACATTTATTCAGATTTTATAATCTGTAGTTACATGGCAGCCTCTTTAATTTTTCTAGTAGACCCAGAAGGAAGACGAATAAGGAGACACAGAGGATGTCTGTAACCAGCAGGTGGCTGAGACAGGATCTGAAGCATGTGATTTCAGAGGTGTGTGAACTTAGCATTTGGTTGTGTTGAGAGTCTTTCAAGCAGGTCCTGCACCCTTGGGCTTTTGCCTCAGATCTGCACCTGAATTCTTTGAGGGAGTTCAAGACCTTCCACCTTAGTCAGGACTCACAATCTATCAGAAGCTGGGCTTAAGTTGATTTAAACAGGAAAAGAACTGAAGAGGCTTAGACCGTGCTAGGTGTGAACATTTCTGAGATCACGTCACAGAGACTGGATGCTCTCTAGGACCTGTCAGCACACACCTGGGAAGCATTTGCCACTTAGCACGATGCCTAGCTGGGGTCTCTATTTTCCTTCTCACTTCCACCCTGCTGATTCTTTGCTGCCTTCTCAAGCAAGCATTTTCCAGGTGAGGGGAAGATGGCCACCAGGTGGGTGCTGGGAATGAAATCCAGGTCCTCTGCCACAGTGTTATGTGGAAAAGTCAGAAGACAGCTTGAGGGGGTCAGTTCTCTCCTTCCCCATGTGGGTCTTGGGAAATCAAACTCAAGCAGTCGGACTTCATGAAAAAGTTCCTTTACTCTCCGAGACACTTTTCCAGCAGCCAGTGCTCCAAAGCACGGAGCCTCCTGCCTTGTTAGCTCTTCAGGGTACAGCACAATGGGGTTCATTATGACATCTGCATATATGTATTCCATGTACTCTATTCATATGCACCTCGACTGTACCCCATTAGCCTTCCCTCCTCCTACCTGTTTCCTACCCCAAGCAGCAAACAATCTCTCTCCAGATGTTGAGTCTTATCACTGTCAGTTGGTCTCATCCCTCTGGGTGGTAACACACCCAACTGAGATGTTTGAGGGGGAAGCATCTCCACTGGTCAGAACTCTGGTCTCCATCTCTTTGAACCTCAGTTTCTTATCTGTAAAGTAGGGATAATGCCCAAATCTTCCAAGATGTCTGTCATTAGTACATCATATAGCTGTACCCAAGAGAACCCTTAGGGTGTGTTTGTGGAAGCCACAAGTGAGTAAGACCAGGGTCTCCGGAGATGTGGTCGGAGACTCAGAATCTTCTGAATGATGCAAAGCATAGTAATGCTGATCCCCACTATCCTTTTAGGTGGGTCACTCTGAGGGAGCCACAGTCTTCTTTCTCTGTGACCATCCCAGCCCTCTTAGATGAGAGACATAACAGAGTACATGATGTAGAAGCCAAGGAATAGCCAATTGGGAAGCCAGCAGCACAGCCCAAGTATCCATGCAGACGAGAAGGAGGAAACTGTCTTGGGATGCTCTGAACTCTGTAACGGACGACAGAAAAGTTTATTTTCTATTCCTGGCCCCAGAGGGTTGAGGGCAGGGAGTGGTAAATGGACCAGACAGAGAAAGGGCTATAAGAGAGTGAAGGAGTCAGCTTCCTGTGGAACATGGAAGGAGAGGGCACTTGGGTATAAACACATCTTTTCTTTCTCCTCTCCTGATCGTATTTCCATGGACTAGAGGGCAGGGAGATCTGCTGATGCATTCCACACAAGTTAGCAATGAGACTTAGAGAGCCAAGTTTTCGAAGGTGGTAAGTAGGTGAAGGGTTAGGGGTCTTCTGACACACTGCCAGGTGAGTCTGTTCTGTCTCTAAGCTACTGGAGGTGAGGACATGTACTTATGGAGAAAAAAATCCCGATCACCTGCTTTGTTGGTACTGTCAGTGCAGAGCTGTGGTGTGGCTTTTCCAGAGTGATGAAGGGTTGTGGGTGGGAGAAGAGATGAACCCACCCAATTTCAAAGCAAACTAAACATTAGAAAGTAGACTCTGCTTGAAGACTCTATTGGAGGGTGTGGGGTCATAGCTGAGGGGTTGAGTTGGATATGGCTGCTGTTCTGAGTCGCCTTTAGAAGTGCAGGTTACTGGGGTTCAAGTTCTAGCTGTTTGTGAGTTGTGCAACCTTGGGAGAAGTACTCAGGCTCTGTGTGTCTTACTATGAACAGTCTGCTGGGGTAGTTAGTGGTACAAATTAAATGCGTGAGAACAATCAAAACCACCTAGAACAAACAGCATCTGGTTTGTAGGCAGTGCTTAGTGCATCTTAGATGATGTTGTTATGATCAGAATGTAGGAACTTCTAACTTACGTGCTGCATTGACTGCCAGGACTTGCTTCATGCCCTTTGGCAGGTCAGCCTCTCTCTTTGGCTCTGGTTTTCTGTTCTCAGGTTAAGGAGAGGGATCCGAGGCTTTGTTTTGCCCTAAGAATTCTAGTTTAGGCAAGCCCCAAGTCCATCCCATGTTCCACAAGCGTCTCCAAAGGGGACCCGTGTTTCCAGAGCCTTTCTGACTCCTTCCAAAAAGAGTTTGGGTTTCTTCTCTTTGCATCAGCTGGAGCAGTTCCAAGCAAGGGGACCTGGAAGGCTCTTCCCTGCAGATGCTCCGGTCCTGTGGTAATCTCTTTTTGATGGCCTTTATCTGCAGGTGGATTCCCTGATGTACTCATTGTCAGAGGGAGGAGCTAATCCTTTGCTGAGGGACCTTGGGGACCAATCACTCATTTCTAGAAGTTTTTCCTTTGGGGCTGGAAGCCTGACTTTGAGGGAGAAAGGAGAGGGGAGGTAAGGATGGCTAGGCTGTCTCTGGCTGGGTAGGATGGTTAAAGTCACTTAATATTCTGAAATCCCATTCTGCCAGTATGATGTCACATGGCTGGCACACAGGAAATCTACCTGACAGTCCTCCTTTCCACCATTTTCTCACTTCAAATACAAGGTAAATCAGGGTTTCTCTAGGGGTCCTTAGTCTCATTAATAAAAGCATTTAAGAAAGGACTCAGAAGAAAGCTGAAGGACAATTACTTTAGAGTTTAAAAGAAAACCCCAAAGCAGGCAGGCTGTAAATCTCAGCAGCTCCCTAGAGGAGGGAGACAGCATTAAGAAAGAGAGAAAGCCATGCCATTTGAATTAGAAACACAGGTCAGCCAAGTGGCAAAGTCAGAGAGTGGGGAAGAGAGCTTTAAAGAAAGAAGGAAACCGCCAGAAGTACCAGAAAAAGCATGCTTATGCTCCAGCCAGCATCTAAAAGAAAGATGGAAGAGAGAAAAAGAGGAGGCTATGCTTTTCTGAGTTGGCACAGAGGCAAAAAACCATCAGGGCCTATAGCATCCCTGTAGACACGGTGCACATGCCAGGAATTCTGGGAAGTACGTTATCTCATCAAAGGGATAATTATCCCCCCTCACTTTTTTTTTTTTCAGTATGGCATAAGGCGAACCCAATTCCTGAGGCATGGTCCTACCTTCCCAGAAGGATGGTCTTTTAGCCAGTTAATATCTGAAGCCAGTTAGGTTTTCACCTAAGTCAAAGATTCCATTATTTTGACTGGGAAGTAATAGTACAGAGTTGTGCTGCAGCAGGCCGTTGTGGGTCTGCTGAAACAAGAGCACCCACAGGTACCCACACTGTCCTTTGCCTCATTGTAACAGGCTCTCCACATCCTTGGCTTCACACCATTGCCCGTTTCTATCCTTCATCTGGTGCCAGACATCCAGTGAGCCAATACAAGCTCAAAAGAGGGGGGCAGACCCCACTTGAGAAAATCCCAACGTATCCCTGGAACTTCTCACCTCTTTATGACCAATCTTCCTCCCCATTGATGCTTACCCATAGGACAAACTACTGATGTCCTGGGGGCGTGACTCTGAGCAGCCCCTCCTCTCCTCTGAAGCATGTCCTCTTACCTCTCTGATGGTGACAAGGACACAGAAACACTAAGCAGAGCTCTCCTCTGGTCACTTTTATGCATTTAGAAAAATGTCTGGCCTTAACACATGCTCAATAAATGTTAACTTCTCTTACTGTTATTTTTTAGGTGAGGGAAAGTACATATTGCTGAAGTTAAATTGGGCCAGCAAAGCCAAAGAACTGCTGAGAAGCAGAGATGCAATGTTAGCTAGATAATTTGTTAACCATTTTTGTTAATGGAAACCTCTGGGCTCACAGTGGCCAGGCAGAGTTAGGGTAGTACCCATGTCTGCTAGTAGAGACTGCATGTCAGCGATCCGGCATCTGTTCACAGTGGGAAAGAGGGCTGTGGCCCAGCAAGGTCTGCAGTACATTTTGCTTTACTTTTATATACATTTGTTGCTTGGTTTGGCCTGTGCTGGACTACTGGCTCAGATAGAGGACCAATTCCTATCCCCGCCACCCCTGGCTTCACATTCTAAAGCCACTAGCATCACTAGCTGTAGGGAAGGATGTGCTTGCAGTACAGGATTCTCTGAGTGATGCAGGTTCATCTTAAATGCCCAATTTCCTCTGAGAAGTTACAGATGACAAACCTTTCACCATAGGCCACTGCTGAACCCCTCGAGATTTTTTTCCCATGTGTCTCTCATATCCACTGCTGCTGGCCCGAGCCACTGGCATCTCTTGGATTTCTTCACAAACATCAGCTATGTAAGTTAGCCTTGAACTCACTATCCCCCTGCTTCAGCTTCCTGAGTGCCGGGATTACAGGCTTAGATTACTGTACCTGGGTTCAGGTTGGCATTTTCATCTCTTTAATATCTGTTCCATATAACAACAGATGGATTTTCTAAATGCACACCAGATTGCTATTCCTGTGTGTGCAAAAACTCAGCCAAGACTTTCCTTATCTTTAGCCAGAGGGCTGCCCTGGGACCACAAGGGCCTTTGTGGTCTGCATCTACCTGCCTGGTCTCCCCTGCCTCCCTTAGCCTTCTCACAAGATTTCTTCTGTTCCGTCAGCCACATGGGATGTCTCTGGGTTTTTTTTTTTATTCAAGGTCTCTGTCTGGAAGATTGTTCATTTTGCAGGTCTCCTCTGGGAGGTCGTCTGACCCCACAGGGTTAGACTTTCATCCTTTGCAGATTCTGCCCTGAACTGCCTGTTTCTCTCATTATAAGGGGCCCATGCTGTTATAATTGGATCAGTGACTTGGTTGGTCTTGCTTAGATATAAACATGAAACCATTTTCTTTTCCCTTTAATCATTAGCTTCACATGTGCGGGACGGAGTATTCTTTTATGGCAGAGCTGAACATTTTTTCTGGCCAGTTAGTCTTTCAAAAATCTGAATCTTGCTTCTAATTTGAAATGTGTTTTACTTCCCAGTCTGAGCGAGGCATTGGGAACGCGGAAAAATGTCTGTCCTGTCTCTATTCTGTGCTCTTGGGTCTCCTGCATCTGCATCTTTGAGATTTCTGGAAGCCCTGATGTGGGAAGAGGCATAAGTACATATAGGCATGTATTTTAAGTGAATAACTGAGGGACACAGGTTTAGGAATGAATTCAAGCTTTAGGATCAGAATTAGTTGCATCTCAAGACCTCAGGCAAGCCTCTTCTTTTCCTTCCTTCCTTTCTTTCCTCCCTCCTTTCTTTCTTTTCTTTCTTTCTTTCTTTCTTTCTTTCTTTCTTTCTTTCTTTCTTTCTTTCTTTTTTCTTTCTTCCTTTCTTTCTACCTAAGCTCCAGTTTCTCTACCTTTGGGTTGGCCATCACTACCTGGCACTTTGTAATCAAGAGCCAAGAAAATGAATGAGAATGTTAGGCTCAGACATCAGCATATCCCTGGGTGATATATAACGGCTGTACCTTCAATCTCAGCTCTTGCTCCTGATACGGAGGAGGAACCCACGTCTTCTAGAGCTGAGTTCCCATGTATGTAGATCATAGCCTAAGAATTTTGTTTCCTTATCAGCAGTCAGTGCTCTTAACTGCTGAGCCATCTCTCTCTAGCCCCTCAATTTTTAAATGTTTAAAATAAACTTTAAACTTTTTATTGATTCTTTGTGAATTTCACATCATGTACCCCAATCCCACTCATCTCTCCATCCCTTTGTAACTGCCCTCTGCCCTTGCAACCTCCTGTTAAAAGAAAGAAAAAATAAAAAGCAAACAAAAAGAAACTCTTCTTAGGTCTCCCGTTATTGCCCCATGTCAAGATCCTGATGCTTTAGATTGGCAGGACTGGCCCTTTCATGAACTCCAGCAGTTCATATTGGGATGGGCCAATTCAAAGCCCAGGATCTGGGCCTGGGTGGTAGCTGGTTGGTCAGCCCGCCAGCTCTTCTGAACCCTCACCACCCACTAGGGGGAGCTCTTCAGTACTGCCCTGGCTAGCTCAACCAATGCATAGCCGGCAAGGGGTAAGGCCAGCTCTCCTGATGTCATGCCCTTAGGCTGGCTAATCCATATCTTTGCCACCATGGCAAGCTCTACTGTGCTGCCCAGGAGAGGTATAAGACCAGCTGTACCTCGAGAGCTGCAGCAAGTGAGGGGCAGAGCCAGTTCTCTTGCTTCATAACCCCAGATCCTGCTCTTTGGCTTGCTGCAGGTGGCAAGAGACAAGGTGTGGGAAGGGCATCGCTCCCAAGCCAATGCCACCTCACCACAGATAGAGCATAGGGCCGGATCTCCTGTGCTCACACCATCTGGGCCAGCTCTATTATGCCACCCAGGTGAGGGGTGGGGTCCACTCCCAGGAGTGCTGTAGCCAGCGGGGCACAAGGCCAGCTCTGCACTGCCCTTGGATACGAACATGGTGCTAGGCAGCAGTCCAGACCAGGGATGATAGCATGGCTGTTGGTGGTAATATGAGCCACAGACATCGAGACAGACCCCTGCTGCTGAATGGCCACAGATCCAGGGACTTTGTCACGGCCTTAGATAGCAGGGCAGGCTACTTACATGAGACTGTTCCTCACCATCATCGCGTCTCAGATTCTGCCTCTCTTCATAGTACTGAAAACGGTCTGCCCTTTCTCTTCGTTCACTCCACCACAATGCTTGCATGTTGTAGTGGCTTCCCCTGTGGGCGGGCCACGTGGCAGTGAGAGAGCCTATCGAATTTTTTATAAACAGAGTCAGAGTAAGTTATTTTACTGAGAGAAGAGTCACTTCTACTCTTGGCAAACAGGATGATGATATTTGTAGTGTTGGACTGGAGCTAGCACTACACGTTCGTCCTTTGTTGGAGAGGTAGTCATGACACTGATTTTAGATTCATCCTTGTCTGGGCCTTCAGGAAGGCACAGGGTGGCTATGGAGCCCTAAACTATGGGTGTAAATTAAAGATACAATCTATGGCTTTTATTTGAAAGGAGCATGAACATATTCTGGGGTAAATACATCACTGGTAATTAAGGGCATGGTCTCAGGAGCATAAGGTCTGCTTTTAGTACTTGCTGCTGTGTAACTTCAGGTAAGTTACTTAAACATCTTTGTTCCTCCGTTTTCTTACCTGCAAAGTGGAGGTGTAGAAATAGCGCCAGTTTCATAGGAAAGAACTAAAGAGAAATTATATTACATTATATTATATTAATTATATTGTATTATATATGTGTCCCAAGTCAGCTTCTGCTGTAAGCACTCAACAAATATTAGCTACCGCTATGCTATGAAACAGAATGCAGAAGTTATATTAATTTAAAAGATAAAGTGTTTATATACTTGCCAAAGTGAGTGTTAGGCTGTAATTTTACAACCCACAGGCTTTGCCTGTTCATTCTCTGTAGAAAGGGGCGTGTCTCTGAAAAAAAAATTGGTACGCAGATAGTCCAAAGTACATTGTCCCTGTCATCATCAACATCGTTAACATCAGCCTAAGGCGTGCACTACCTGTCATACTTGAGGAGCTGCTCACTTGTTCTAATGAGCTGTTGCTGCCAGCAGGGCACACTCGCATCTTCTTGACAGGCAAGGCCTTTTGAAGTTGTTCCTAAGGTGTAGGAGAAAAATCTGACATGCCTTTTTTTAATACTTGGAAGTTAAAAATGGCCCATGAATGGCTTGCGGTGGTTTCTAAAAAAGGTCTATCTGCTCTGAAAAAGAAAGCTTCTGTGAATTTTCTGAGTATATGTGTGTGAAAATAATGCCACAGATCCTCCTAGCAAACAGTCAGAATAGGTTTTCTTTCTTTTGTGGGGGAGCGGCTGTTGAGACAGGGATTCTGTATGTAGCCCTGGCAATCCTGTAACTCGATCTGTAGACCAGACTGGCCTTGAACTCACAGAGATCTGTCAGCTTCTGCTTCCTGAGTGCTGGAATTAAAGGCTTGTACTACCACCACCTGGATTTTTAAAAAAAATATAATTTATTTTTATTTTGTGTGCATTGAAATGCTGGAATTAAAGACATGCACCACCACCACCTGAGTGCTGGAATTAAAGGCTTGTACTACCACCACCTGGCTTTTTAAAAAATACATATAATATATTTTTATTTTGTGTGCATTGGTGTTTTGCCTGCATGTATGTCTGTGTGAGGTTATTAGAAGGCCTGGAACTGAAGTTACAGATGGGTATGATCTGCCATGTGGGTGCTGGGAATTGAACCTGGGTCCTCTGGAAGAACAGCCAGTGTTCTCAGTTGCTGAGCTATCTCTCCAGTCTCCATGCTATATTTTCTGATGGTAAGTTTGTCAGTGTTAGGGAACGGCAGTGCTCTGTATTGACAAGGTGTTGGTGAGATGCCTGTTGGCTCAGCGTTGAGCCGTGTCTGATCTCACAGAGGGAAAGTGTACATGATTTCACTCAGTAAGTACGGGTGCACATGCCTTCAATCCCAGGGCTCGAGAAGCAGGCAGGTGGATCTCTGTGAGTTCAAGGCCCAGCCTGGTCTACATAGTGAGTTCTAGGACAGCCAGGGCTATGTAGAAAGACTCTGTCTCAAAATATCAAGTATTAAAATAAAAAACATGTGATTTTGTGGTTTATAATCTCTCATGCTGGTTTTTATTTTTTTTTCTAAACTTTTTATTGATTCATTGTGAGTCTCATGCAATGTACACTGGTCTCACCCATCTCCTCAGCCCCTCATATATACCCTTTGCCTTTGCAAACTACACACACACACACACACACACACACACACACACACACACACACAGAGAATAGAAAAACATCTCACTGTGGAAGCTGATTAGTACGTCACTGTGTGTCGCGCAGTTTATCCCTCTGTCTACACATCTTCACTTGAGAATGTCCATTGCGATGAGTCTGGTTTGAGGTCTCTAGCTTGTGTGACACCATCAACATTGGATCCTCCCTGGGACTCCTCCTGGTTATCCTGTTGTTGAGCGGTGTCATGAAGAACCTGAAGCTTTGGATCAGCGGGACCAGCCCCTTCACATGTTCACAGCTGATGCAGATGTGGGGGTAGGTCAAAGTCCTGGATCTGGGCCTGGTTGCTAGCTGAGCTGGTCAGCCCCACTGGCTCTCCCTTATTTACACTACCAGGGTGAGATTTCCAGTACGGCTCCAGTTAGCCAGCCGAAGCTGCCATTAGCAGGAGACCGGGTCAGCTCTCCTGCTCTCATGCCCCTGCACCCACAGCTCCAGACCTAGCTCTACTGTGCTTTCCAGTCAAGGGACAGATCCAGTCCTCTCAAGTGCTGCAGCCTGTGAGGGGCCGGGTGAGCTTTCCCTCTCTCATACCCTTAGAGCTGGCTCACCATGTCTTCACCTCAGGGCTCACACCTCCACTGTGTTGCCCAGGTGAGGTACAGGGCCTGCTCTCCTAGTGCTATACCTGTGTAGTAGGACAAACTCTCCCTCTCTCATGACTCCAGGGCCTGCTCTCCCAGCTACTGCCGGTGGTGAGGAAGGGAGGGAGAGGCATCACCCTTGCATCCATTCTACCTCACACCAGATGAGTGGCAGGGCCAGCTCTATTATGCTCTCACCTTTGGGGCTGGCCCATCTGCTTCACCTTGATCCAGGTCAGCACTACTGTGTTGCTCAGATGAAGGCCTGCTCTCTGGAGTGCAGTAGCTGGTGATGGACCGGGCCAGCTCTCCTGCTCTCATGATCCTGGGGCCAGTTTTCCTGACTGCTTCACATGTCGAGGGGTGAGGGTGTAGAGGGCATCACCCCCAGCCCAGATCACTTCACAGCGGAGGGGTGGCAAGGCCAGTTCTCCCATGCATTTGCCCTTGGGGTTGACTCACCTGCGTCCCCTTCAGGGCCAGCCCTATCGTGTTGCCCGGGGGAGGTACAGGGACTGCTCTCCTGAATGCTGCAGCTGGTGAAAGGCAGGGCTAGCCCTCCTGAGCTCATGGCCCCGTGGGCAGCATTTCTGACTGCAGGAGGTGGAGAGGGGTTGGGGTGGGAGTGGGGCATCACCTCTGCACCGATGTCACCCCACAGCAAATGAGTAGGTTCATGCATATGGGGTTCAACTCTCCCACACTTATGCCCTCCAGGCTTGCTCATCCAAATCCTTGCTACCAGCATCAATTCTACTGTTTCTTGAGCAAGGCAGCTCTCCTGAATGCTGCCACCTGGTGAGAAACGAGGCAAGCTCTCCAGAAGCCTCATCCAGTGAGGGGTGGGGCTAGTTATGCATAGTCCTGGACATCCAAGTTGTCCATGGCTGCTGCCCTGACCAGGGACATCACCATGTTCTCTAATGGTAATGCCGGCACAGACATTGACCCTGACCTCTGCCACTGTATAGCCAAAGACTCAGACATGGCCCTCAGTGTCAGCTTAGACTGGGACTTCACCATAGCCCCAGGTGGCAGAGCTAGCCACTCACAACAAGATACTCCTATTCGCCCTCAGTCTCCAGTTCCATCTCTCTTCACAGTGCTCAGGCTGCTCCACTCCTCTTTCTCTCCCATCTGGCCACCACACACTCACACATTGTGATGGCTCCCACTGTAGGCTGGGTGACACATCCTGCAACTGTGCTGTGTGGCATGGCAGTAAGCAGGTATCTATGGCCCACCTGTGTGTGCTGGAGGGCAAGTCTGTGGATGGCATGGTAGGTCTCTGACTGTCTTCCTTCTCCCACACTACACTGCCTAGATGATTTGATTTGATTTGATTTTTATGAGTCCTAGGCAGGCATCAAGCTAGGATGAACAAAGGACTGCCATCTGCTCTGCCCCTGACTGATAGAAGAACACCAACATGGTGTCTCTTTGCCCACTGCCAGGGGAGGCCTCATACTGGTTTTTAAAAAAATATCTTGTGAAAAGTTGTCTTGCAGAGACAAATATTATGTGTGGAAAAATCTCCCTGTGGCCCTCAATCAGCTCCTGCCACTAGCAGCATCTGCCTTGTTTGGTCCATCCATTGGCCAGCTTCCCTGTTACCCAACCCAAGTCCATCTACCTTGTGTGCTCAATACTTGGGAGCCAAGAAACAGCGGAAAGAAAATAAAGATTATTCAAGGTCTAGCACTTTGAGAAGGTGTGTGTGTGTGTGTGTGTGTGTGTGTGTGTGTCACTGTCTCCTGAGAAAAAGGCATCTTGGGAGCTCAGGTACATGAAGGGATATTTTGGGGAAGTTGCAGTTGGGTGATGGGGTAGGAAGAGTTGGTGAAGAGCATGGTTCATGTCACCTAGGCTTTGTGTCTTTATCCTCTCCTTTAATTGTTTCAGGTGAGAACATCATAACTGACCTTACCTTGCTAGAGCTAGCTCCCATATCTTTTGGGGAGAGGGTTTTACTGTGTAGCTCAGGCTGGCCTCAGACTCACGAATTTCTTGCTGCATCGTTCCAAATGCTGGATCACAAGCACGCACCAAGGCCCTGTAATTCTTTAGATAAACACACAAATTTTCTGCAAATTAAGCCTCCCAGCCATGTGCATGCTTTGTGTTTGTGAATAGGGATAGAATATGGGTTGGGAGTGTGTGAAATTTACACATTCTTATGCTGTCTTGAGGTTACAAGATGCTCTGAGTTTTATACATTTAAAGAAAGATGATTTAGCAGTTAGTACCTTAGCTTTGGTTCATGGGCTTTCCTTAGAATTGAGATACCAGGAAAAGACAGGCAAATAACAACCCAGGAAGGACCAGTTGCTTTAAAAGTCCCCATTTTTATTTCACTAAAATATCTTAAAGCAAATTACAAACATGTCATTATGCTCTAAATATTTACGTGCATATTAAAAAGGCAAAGGTAGATGTCTCAGTGCCATTATCACACCTAATAAAAATTATGATAACTTACTGATGCCATTCAACACCAGCATCCCAACAGTGTCTTTGACAGATGGTTGCTCGGGGTTTGGATTCCTGCAACAGGGATAACTAAACTATGGCCAGTCACGATGGCTTAATGGGAGCAGTATTATCAAACTGTGAATATGTTTTCTCCATTTTGCTTTCTTCCTTTTGTGACCTTTGCTCTTGGTGACTTGAGGTAGCTATCATCTGGGAAGACCAGGGTTTATACCAAAGGTAGGAAAAAAGAAAGAACAGGAAACACATAGAAAAAAACCCTAATTAATGCTCCCCCGAGTCCCTTATAAGCTAGGTGCCATCTTCTAAGGTGTTTGGGGTATTGTCTGTGGTGTTGGACTGGAGCACATGCTTGTCCTTCTTTGTTGGAGGAGTGGTCATGACACAGATTGCAGATTCATCCTTCTCAGGGCCTTAGGAAGGAAGGCACAGGTGGCCATGGCGTCCTGAACTACGGGTGCGCAGTAAATTAAAATCAATGTTTTTTATTTGAAGGGAGTGTGAACATGCTATGGAGGAGATACATGGACTGATCAGAGCTCTGGTCCTTACTTTTAGTTAGGGGCCTGCTGAAAGCAAACAGCTTTCTTCGCCAAGACTAGATGGATAAACTTGTAATTTATTCTGAGTGACCGAATGTATGTGTCCCCTTTGTTTTGTCTATAACATTTTCCCTACCAACTTGTGGGATTTTTTTCCCCCTGATGTTTTTAAGTGTCAAGGAAGATGATATGGGATAATTACTTTTCTTTGCATTTGGGAAAATTAATAAGCTCAAGGTTTTCTTGTCCTTAATTTCCCAGGGTATTTATAGAGGCACTGGCTAGTCTTTATTGTCTGAGAAAGCATGGTGGCTAGGGTGGCTCCATATTTGTAGTAAGAGTGTAAGGTGGAAGTTCTTCACCTGTTGATAGATCTGAAAGCAGAGAGCTCAAACCAGAACCAGAAACATTTATCACCTTGAAGGCCTAGCCCCAGAAGTCCATACCAGCTAGGCTACAGTCCCAGAGGGCCTACAAAGCCTGATACTCTGAGTTTGATCTCCAGGACCCACATATTGGGAGAGAACTGACTCTCAGACTGTCCTATCAGGAATTTGGCATGCCCTCTTTTAGTCTCATTGATAAAAGAATTGAAAAAAAAAAAAGACTTGGAAGGAAGCCTAAGAACAGTTATATTAGAGTTGGAGGGAGAAGCAACAGGGAAAACAAGTTATAAATCTCAGCAGCTGCCAGGAGAAGGGAGAAAAATCACTCTTTTCCATGTCACTGTGCCCTACCCTGTCATTACCAACTATTTCAGGTTAACTATTTCTCACTTGCCATAGCCCCACCGTGAGGCTTGAGGAATGTTAATCCAGCAAGTGTCCTCTGATTCAGGGATAATGCTCTCCACCTGGAATGTGTCTCGGGGCAGTGAAAGCCTGAAATCTTACATCCAGTTCCATATTCTGGAACCTGCACTTTTTCTGCTCAGGTCTAAGGGCAAAGAAAAAGTCTGCATATATTTCACAAAATGGTCTTTATAATTTTTCACTCTACAGGAGGAGATAATAGTTGTAGTGTTCTAATCTTTGGAGCAGATCAGAAGGTCATGTTTTCACCCAGGGCCATTCTTTTGACCATGAGGAAATAGCTTTGCTTTAATGGGCTTCAACAAAGCCTTCATATGCAGTTTTACCTGGTATTTCAAAGCCCCAGGTGTGGGGAAACTGATTTTTACCTTTTTCAGTGTTGCCAGGGGAATGGGAAGTAGGTCCCAAGCATAGTCTGAGGTAGGGGGTCCATCCTTAATGGTCACCCAAACTGCGATGGCATCCCTTCCCTCAAGAATTGAGACTTTAAAATCCTATAGGAGTTTGTTTGGGATTAGGAAACAGATATAATTCATTTACACCATGAAAACTCAGAGATCCAACTCCAAAACTGCTCAGAAATGAGCACCTGGACTGCAGTTCCAGTTACACCTCCTGCACAGCCTCAAGGGAGGGAGCTCACTCAGGACCAGAGATGACAAGAAACAAGAGCTCTTTTCTGACATGCCAAGCCTGGCGAGAGCCAGAGACAGTTCCCACTTCTGAACAAGGGCAAAAGTTACACCTGCTCACTGTCCGTGTCCCTGCCCCAAGCCCACCTATTCATTTCTATTTCTCTCCTGTTCTCATCACTCTGCCCTCCATATGCAGGTTGGAGCATGTGTGCCCCAGGCAGTAAAATGTAATAAGAACGTTTAAAATACATAAAAGCCCAGATCCTGTGAGGGCTGGTCACCATGCCTATCACACGCAGGGCAATTCTCATGTATTAGCTTCAAAGTAATTCAGGATTTTATATAATAACACCCAGCTATGTAAAAAATAACCATGCCACACACACACAATTCACACATACACAAACACCACACATACATAATATAGACGTATACATATATACATATACCACACACACACCCCCACATACACCACTTATAAACATACATACACATATCATAGATACAACGTACACACACATACCAACACTCACATACCACACACACACATATGTATCCACACACCACACACAAGGTGGGGGTGATGATAAGAGAGGAGGGTATGATAAGAAGCAGGAGACAGTTCAGAGTGTTATCCTTTTCCCAGAAGGGAGGGCCTACAGGCTGCCTCTTCTTCTGACCCCCAGCTATATTTACTAATATCTTTCCCGTTCTGGTGCCTTCATCTCAGCAACATGGCAGTTTGGGAAGAGCGTTGGCACGACTGAGGGGATAATGGCTTTATTTAGCTTTCTTTCTCCAGGCCCAGAGCGGAACAGAGCCTGGAGCACAGTGCAGTTCAGGGTTGAAAGCCTGTGTGCAAGAAGGGGTGGAGGTGTGCTTTAAGGAAGGAGGAGACACTGCCCAAGTCTCCTCACCTCTGTGCTTTCTCCCGTCTAATCCCTGAGTGTTTAGTTGTTTGCCTTTCTAAGATGCCCCCAGCCCTCCATTAGTTAGCAGCTACATATATGTGTGATTTGAAGGTTGGCTCCAGATAATAACAGCTAATAACTGCTGTTCATCGGGTAATTTCCACAGGCTGGGCAGGTGCCAGAGCAGGTTGTACACCCTTTCTTGAACTCTCTGGTCTCGTTACCAAGCACATTTCGGGTAGGCCTGCGAGGGGGTGTGCAGGGAGGAGGATGAGTTGCTGCATTTTTCAAAGGTAGTACCTAGGCTGCTGGTCCCAGAGCAGTCTTGGAACAGCAAAGTGCAAAGGATTGCAGCTGTTTATTCTGGAGCTGTGCCAGGCAGGCAGGCCGAATGTGTGATAAGAAAACAGGCTCCCTGCAGGTGGGTGGGACTCACATCTGATGGCTTTGTATTTGAACTTGATGTGCCTAATTTCAAAGTGCAGGACTTTCTCAAAGTGCCACAACTTGCCAGGGGGGCTCTTTGCAGGGGTGGGGGTGGGGTGGTGCTTTTTCACCTCTGGACCCTGGAAAGCAAAGGAAGAGAAAATGATCTCTGTTTCTAAAAGCAAGCCTCGGGCTGTGTGCTGCCTCTGTAGAAAGGGTTGTGAGGGATGACTGTCCGATGGAGACTATGTCCTTTTCCGGAACGGAACGTGCTGTGCTGGCTTGCTCCCTTCCAGGCCCCAGCCCTGCAGCAAAGGGCTCTCAGTTCCAGCTGCTGGGAGGACCTGGCAGGTCCCACTGTGCTCAGTGGGACATCAACGGAATAGAAACATTAGCCTTAATGGGAAAGGCCTGTGTGCAGAGGGAAGCAAAGACAATAGCTCACAATTCAAGCACTTGCAGGACATCAGCTCACTTGACCCCTTCCTGTGAGGCAGGAGCGGCTTGCTCTGTACAGTTGGGAGCCAAAGGGCAAGCCTGGCTTGCAAATCTACTCTTTTGGATCTTCTGGACCCTATGGACTACAACACTGAGTTCTTTGGGGTCTGTAGAGGAGGATCTGGGGGAAGATCCAAGCACGTTTTTGATGGAGAGAAATCTGGGGGAATATCCCATATAAGAGCTGTTTGGTTATGAGCAGACCGCTGGACTCCAAACAGCATCTATGCAACAGGTGCAGTAGTGTGTGTCTGTACAGATTTATATCAACAGTGGATTTATAGAGTCCCTGTTAGTGAATTTGCTTGTTCTAGTTTGCTTTCTATCACCATGGTAGTGAGCGTGAGCTAAAGCTACCTGGGCAGAAAAGGGTTTATTTGATTCACATGTCTCCATCCCAGTCCATTATCGAGGGAAGTCAGGGTAGGAGACTCAAGGCAGGAATCTGGAGGCAAGAACTGAAGCAGAGGTCGTGAATAGAAAAGCACTGCTGACTGGCTTGCTCTTCATGGTTTGCTCAGTCAGCCTGCTCTCCTGTACAATCCTGGACCATCTGCCCAGAGGTGGCATTGCTCACAGCGGGTTGGACCCTCCTACAGTAACCATCAGTCAAGAGAATGCCACAAAGACTTCTCCACAGGTGAATCTGATGGAGGCACTTCTTTGAGCTGAAATCATCCTCAGTCATTCTTCTATTGACTCTTTGAGGTAGAGTCTCTCAGTCCAACCCAGAGCCTGCTAATATACCTAGTCTCACCAAGCAGCTTGCTCCAGGGATCCTTGTTTCTGGTTTCTGAGGCTGGAATTACAGCTGGACCGTCATACTCACCTGGCATTTCCATGGGTTCCGAGGATCCAAACACCGGTCCTCTTGCTTGTGTGACAAGCACTTTAACCACTGAGCCGTCTCCCTAGACCTAGCTGTTAAAGGGAACTCTCCCTTTCTGTCTAGGAAATTCTTCACAGAGAAGATCATAGGACCACTGTTGACTGGACTGGGTCTCTCTGTGTTAGCCTCATAGTGGGCCTAACATGTTCTCTCTCTGGGCCCCTATTCTTTCATTTGGCAAATGGAGATGACCTCATCCTGACATCCTTGACTACAGTGGTGTGGTGTGAGGACTAAATAAGAGGACTGTGGGCATGCTTTTGAAAACGGTAAAGTACAAGACACATGAGAAGCAGTGGTATTATTTCTTAGTGATGGGCCCCCGGCTCTGTCCTCCAACAGACTATCTCCGCTCTGCTACAACCTGCTTCCAGCCTCAGTCTGCGCTGCTTCATGGGGAAATGAGTTCCACGTGGCCAAGCCCTGAGGTAGAACGGGGAATATTATCTTTTAATTTTTTTTATTCCCCCCACCAAAGAAACACAAGGAAAAAAAAATCCCCAGTACATTAGAAAAAAGCTTCACCTCTGGCTGGCCTTTGCCAAATCTGGTGTCCTGGCTTGTGTGCTGTTACCTGTGGACTCATTTTGGCCTTTGAAGGCACCACCATAATTTTATAGGAAGACAAAGAGGAGACATTTATTAATGACCTCTGGGGGCCAGGCAATGTGCTAAATGCTTTAGGTAAAGCCTTTGTCATCTTTACAGCGGTCCTGCCAAACAGATGTGCTCTCTTCATTTCACAAGGCTAGAGAGATTAAAGAGCTTGCCTATAGTCACACAGACAGCCAGGGGTGGGGCCAGCAAGGAGCATGGGGAAGGGTGAAGGCTGGTGCTGCCAACGGGCTTGGGCGTCGCATGGTTGTGTAGTACCACGTTGCTCTCCTGTTGGTGATCTCGGGCAAGTTACTAAATCCTCAGTCTTTCCAGATGTAGAAAGAATTGATTACGCTGGTGTGGATGTTGTCAGATCAAAATGAACGCAATGTACAATGTACATCCAGCCCTTATCACAACCCCTGACTCAGTGATAAGCAGTGATAGAGCATGGCCTTACACACCCTCATCTGCTGTGAACACATACACATAGGTGTGTGTGCCCTTACACATGTGCACATATATCACACACACTCACACACATATACACTCACTCCCAAGTCCAATAAATAAACGGTCCTCTGTTGACAGAGATTAGCATCACATGTGCTAGGGAAAAAGAACCCAGGGTCCAGCTCCAGTATCACACAGCAGAACAGTGAAGCTGAGCTGATGGGCAGGCTAGAACCAGGTTTATGTGCACAAAGTCCCACATCAATTCTACTGTAATAACACAATTTCCACTTTTGGCTTTCCTCTCTTTAAACTGGCAATGGTATTTACTTTAGTCGTAGGAATTCTGTTACCTTATATTAAATAAGGCAACGCTCTGACTTTTCCTGCCCTCAGGGACTGTCAGCCTAAAAGGGAGCAGCGATGACGAACAGGACTGGAGGTGGGTTCAGAAGCCCCGTGAGGATATACAGTGATTAAGACTCCTGGACCAGCTGCAGGCAGTCAGATCAACTTTACTTGGGGGTGATTCAAGGCCTATAAAGTTTTGGGGGATGGAGGGTAGAAACATCCAGGATGGGCAGAAGTTATTGGCTAAAAGGTTAGGGTACCAGAATGCCTCATTAGCATGGGGAAGCATTTCAGGAATCTCAGGTGCTAGGTGAATGGGTTCTTATAAAGAGAAAGGAAGTTGAATCTGTGATCTAACTAAGGCTACGTTACATCCTGCTGGTAGAGATGTGTGTACGGGGTTTGAACTCCCCAGATGAGGTCAGAGAGGGGGAAGCCCTGCCAATGAAGGGAGTCCTCCATATTGTGCCAAGTCTCAGAAGGCCATCTGGTCAATGGTAGGGGACAGAAGACAGCAAGGAACAGTGTCTTCCAGACACAACAGGACTGCCACACACATGAACTCAAAGAGACTATGCCGGCACACACAGGGCCTGCACAGGTCCCGGTGCTGGGAGGGGAAGTAGACTCAATGCCACATCCCTAACTCAGAAGGTATCTCCAGTTGATAACCACTCACAAGGCAAAAATTAGTTTTGTCCAAAGGAGACTCACTGGATACACAAACCACACAAGGGTAGACCTCATAACCACCAGAAGATGGCCAACATGAAATGAACCCAATGGCATTTGTTTGGGAAATTTTCTTTCTTTTTTTTGGCTTTACTGGTCTTTTGCTTGAATATCATGTTTTCTGATTTTGTGTTTTACAGCTTCTCTCTCTCTCTCTCTCTCTCTCTCTCTCTCTCTCTCTCTCTCTGTGTGTGTGTTTCTGATGTTTTTCTTTTTTTCTCTTTTAGTTTTATTTTTATTCTGGTTTGTTTGTTGGCCTGTTTATTTTCTAAAGAGAGAAAGAAAGGGGATGGAGATGAGTGGGAGGAAAGGGAAGGGAGGACCTAGGAGGAGCTGGGGAAGGGGAAATTGAGACTGATATATATTGTATAAGAAGTATTTCCAATAAAAACAAATGCTAAACAATTAATTTGAGGGACCCATTTCTAATTTTGTAGATGAAAAAGCCAAGTTACCTAGATGGATGACTTGGCTTAGGTATGGAGACCTACGGCAAAGCTGGGAGAAGTAATTAGGCCTAGACCACCAACTCTTATGTCACATATCACACTCCTGCATAAAATGTGATGTATTTGTTGTGACCACAGCCATGGGGACATATGAGATCATCCAACACTGGCTGGCCACTCTCTCTGTTGCACAATCACAGGACTTGGTTTTGTTTACCAGGAGAAAAGGTTATTCTGACCAGTTCAAATTTTCCCCTTAGAGATCAAGTTAGTGTTTTTTATTTATTACTGAATTTTCAGTCTGTGACAAGTCAAGTTTATGAACAATATTAACCTTCGGACCCGGAGAAGGCACAGGCATAAACATACCCCTGCTCTAAAGTGTTCTCTTGGACTCCTGTCCGCCCACAGCTTCCTCGGGTGTCACCTAAGCTGGAAATGGCTGGGCTGAGTCAGCTGGGCTCTCTCTCAGCTCCTGCAGGACTTTCCGTCTGTGGGTTCTCTTCTCATTTTCGTGTCCTCCCTGGGGAATTGGTTTCAGCCGGGTTTCAGCCTGGTTGTCTCCACACTGACAATTGCCAGTCTCCAGGTCAGCTCTCTCTGGCCACCTTGAGACTTCCATTTCTAGTGTTTTCTGGTCAGATCCACGGGAAGGTCTTCAGAGACCCTCATTCCAGCGCTCCCTCCCACAGGGCACTGACACCTTCCAGTTCTGCTGCTCCGACTGACAGACATCTGGAGTGGTACCCCTGACCACCAAAGGGTGAGGCAGAACAGTTACGTGAACGTCTCCTGTCACTTTCCAGACACACTCTGTAACTTTAGTCTAATTCTCTGATGTGGACCACAGACACTGCCTGCTCAGATCCGGCTCTACCCAGCTTGGTTTCTGGTGCTGTCTCTCACTCCTATTGCTCCACTCTTCCTTTCCCGCCAGTGTTCTTACAGAGTGTTTCCTTTGATGTCTTGATTTCCCAGCTCCATGTCTAGCTAAAACATCCTCATCTGTTGGGTCTCAGTTTAGACTTCTTGTCTTAGGGATCTCTTTCTAAAGACTTCTGCACCATTGCAATTAAAATATTCCTATTACTCTTCTCCAAGTTATAATTGCAGGTTTATCTCGATGCCTATGTGATTATATTCAGCAGTATTTATTTTAATTAAGCTTTTTTTCATTGATTGTACATGGAACTGTATTACATAGGGACATTTTCTTTTCTTTTTTTTAAGATTAATTAATTAATATTAATTAATTTTACATATGAATATACTGTAGCTGTCTTCAGACACAACAGAAGAGGGTATGGGATATTATTACAGATTGTTGTGAGCTATCAGTGTGGTTGCTGGGAATTGAACTCAGGACTTCTGGAAGAGCAGTTAATGCTCTTAACTACTGAGCTGTCTCTCCAGACCATAAGGGCATTTTCATACAAACACAAACTTCATACAAATTGAACACAGTCTCCCACCATATCCTTCTCTTCGTTTTTCTTCTTTCCTCTTGTCCTGTTCTGTGATGGTTTGTGTAGGTTCAGCCCAGGGAGTGGCACTATTAGAAGGTGTAGTCCTGTTGGAGTAGTTGTGGCCTTGTTGGAGTAGGTGTGTAACTGTGGGTGTGGACTTTAAGACCCTCACCCTAGCTGCCTGGAAGTCAGTCTTCCACTAACAGCCTTCAGGTGAAGATATAGAACTCTCAGCTCCTCCTGCACCATTCCTGCCTGGGCTCTGTCATGCTCCTGCCTTGATGACTATGGACAGAACCTCTGAACCTGTAAGCCAGCCCCAATGAAATGTTGTCCTTATAAGAGTTGCTTTGGTCATGGTATCTGTTCACAGCAGGAAAACCCTAAAACAGGTTACTTTATTTCCATTGTCAGCTTCCCTCTACTTCCATGCCATATATGCATGCATAGTTCATGTAATATAAAATCTAGGAAACACAAAATAGAGAGAACATGACATTTGTCTTTCTGAGATAGGATTAATTTGCTCTGTGATTATCAGCAGTTGTATTTACTGTCCTGCAAATGTTATAACCTTGTTCTGTGTCATGGTTAAAACAAACTACATTGTGTATATACACAGCATCTTCAACATCTACTCCTTTGTTGATGGATACCTACCTATTATGAGTCACGCTGCAGAAAACATCAAGGCGCAGGCATCTCTGTGATACACTTACTCGAAGTCCTTTAACTATCTGGCTTCACAAGCTGGCAGAAGCAATTTAAGGGAGGGACTCTTTTTGGCTCACAGTTAACAGAGTTTCAATCAATCGTGGCAAGTAAGGCACGGTGGCTGGGGTGAGTCAGTCACAGGAGCGGGAATGTGCAGCGGCTCTTCCTCACATGGCATTGACCAGAAAACAGAGAGTTCGAGCAGGATCGGGGGATGGAACCCTCAAGGCCTACCCTAGTGGCCTACATCATCTGCCTAGATCCTGTGTCCCAAAGGTTCTGCAACCTACTAAAATGGCCCCATTAGCTGGGTACCAAATGCTCGGACATATAAGCCTGCGAAGGGCATTTCACATTCAAATAGTGACAGTTGACTTCAGAAAAATGGTCTCCCCTGATACCCACACAGCATGCTTGGCATAAAGTCAGCCCTCAGGAAATAGCCATTTGATAAGTGGACACGAAATCTGTGTTCAGATACAGCTCGTCCTTTTCATTACTGTCCAGAAAAGGACACACTTGCAGAATAGTCGACTGATTATATCTGCCTAGACAGAGTAATCAGCCCTTAATAATTCTGCATCACTAAGGTCTGTCAGATGATTCTGGGCCAGAAGGCAGAAGATTTGATGCTCCAACATTCGGTAGTATAGGGGCTTTCCAGGTGTTCAGCGGTCTCTATAAATTGGCTAAGTTTCATTCTCTTAACAAGAATGACTACCAGCTTCCTTTAACCTTATATCCTGTGTGCTTCTCCAGTCTTCCCTTCTCTCCATCTTCTCTGCTGGCCTCATAATCTAGACTTCCCTGGTTTCACAATGACACTACTAAAACCACATTTTCAATGGTAACTATACCACAACTCTTGCTCTGTACACAGCGATGAAAAGACCTTTTTAGAATAACAGTTTGTTTATACTACTGTGCTACTCAAACCCTCTCAAGATGTTCCTTGTTGCCTCTTGATGTCCTGGAATTTACTATGTAGAGCAGGCTGCTGTCAAAGTCTAGCTTCTACATGTTAGGATCTGAAGGAGGAGGTATGAAGTAAGCAGAGCACACAGACGCAGGAATCTTCTTTTTAGGTCTCTCTTTATTTTGAGGGAAAACATACACACACACACACACACACACACACACACACACACAAACACACAATGAAATGATGCTTTGACCAACTTCGTTTCTTCTCCCACAGCTTACGTATCCCAGCCGAATCTTTCAAGCAACATAAAAATTACAACATGGTTACATTCTAGTTTCCTTTAAGTAAATAATTACAATGAGCTCCCCAATAACCTTATCCGAGTAAACATTTTACGTATTACAGGTGGAAAGACAAATTATTCCCAAGAACCCACGTACATTCCTGTCTAAGCAGCTTGTTATAGATTAACAAAGCATGGGCAAGCAAGGTTATTTTTTTCTCAGCCAGTTTCTCTTACTGTCAGGTTGCAATGTGCAGTTACAAAGAAGGGATCAATCATTTTATTATTTATCTTAAAAAAGCAATCTCATAAAAAAATCTTTAGGGAATCACAAATCCAAACTCTCTTATATAGAAAACAGCCATTTGTACTTTAAATCCTCAGAGTGCACACCCACTCATCAACAGTTTTTTATTAAATTTTATCAGGAAGTTAAGGGCAAAACTGGGTACAAGAAATTAATCATGACCTTGATCACCAGCCCAGCTTAAGCAAGAGAGGCATGTCAGTCAGTGCTAGTTGGACTCTGTAGTTCTTGTTACATGACTTCAAAAAAAATATCTCTTGCTCAATAATCAAGAGTGTGCCTTTCTGAACTTTAAATTGCTCCCCAAGATTTCCTACATCAAAGCCACTAGCAAAAACATCTTAACCTAACTTTACTAACAATCTACATCCCCAAATTCTTCCTAAGGGTGGTGGTCTTCTGCTGACAATCTAAGTTCTTTCTGAGGGAGGCAGATGAATCATTGATCTGCTCCAGAAGTAATGCTTGAAGAAGATCAGTCACTCTTATTGTAAGTGCCACTGCCACTGCCCAGAGGGGGGCTGAAAAACTTCCTTAGAGTTTGCATACAACTCATAGATTAGGGGTGACATGATGACCACGAGGGCACCAAGCAGAGCGATGCTTTGTAACAGCATGAAGTCCTCAGGACACACAGTCCTCAGCTCTGCCTCTCTGAGGCTTGCCCATTGTGATTGTGCTAACTGGTGGGTCACTCTCCATGAGTTCTAAAGCTGTTTGTTCTTCTCACACAGGCCTCGACAGACTGCCCTTGAACTCACAGAGATCCTCTTGTTTTTGCCTCCCAAATACTGGGATTAAAAGAGCGCACCATCATGCAGGTGAAAACCACTGCTAAAAACAAATATACTCTTATATCCTTTTTTCATATGATGTTTTCTCTGCTGAGAGACCCTCAGGTTCTCAGCCATCTGCCAGTTGTGGTTGTGACTTGTCTGACTATACAGAAGTTGTTTGTCCAATTAGCTGGCTTTGAACTTTCCATGCTGCTGATTCAGCCTTTGTGATGGGCATCAGTACCACTTCCCTTCACTTCATGGATTTCAGTGTCCTGGTAAATGACACTAGGATTTTGTTTTGTGTTTGTCTTGCATATTTCTTGTACTTTTAGAAGTGGTGCCTTTGACAATGAAGAAAATAAATGCTTTTTCTTCATATTATATAGGAGAGGGAAGAATGGAGCTATTGTCTTTTTTTTTTTTGGTTCCAGGTTCTTCCTCTCAGTGTACAAATGGCAAAACTGGAGTCCAGAGACCAGGGAGGACTTTCCCAATGGCACATAGGTGGGTCAGCATAGGACTCAAACTGGACAGACCTCTAATGCCCCACCATGCTGCCCACTCTGCTTTTTTGTACGATCATTGTTTTAAGAAAGAAAACTAACTTCATATGAAAAGATTTAAAAAACATCCAAGCTCTCGTTGCATAACCAAAATATTCCATTTTATTTACTAGTGGGGTTTCTTTTTTCTTTTTTAAAAAGTCTTTTAAGATGTTCAGTGATATGTTTATTTCATTACAGAACTGGCAACGAACAGTCATTCAGAATTCATCTGAGTTTTCAAACTTTCAACACTCTTTGACACAGGGTATAGATTATGCTGAGGTTTTCATTGTCCTAAATCAGCTACAAAAGTTGATCTGTGATCAAAGAGTGAGATGTGTTTGTCTAGAAGCCAGGTTTTCCAATTTCGAGTCTAGTGCCCTGTCCAACACATAATTTTTGTCAAACAATGTCATATTTTTTTAACTGATTAACATGATAGCTATAACTAGGTCGTACTTGTTTTGTGCTTGGCAATGTTAACTTTGCTTTTCACTTATTAACTCATTTAATCCTTAGAACAACCCCTTGGGTTACATATTAACATCATTCTTATTTTATAAACAGATGTATTCATGAGGGAATAGATTGATAATATTAAATATTCACTTACATATTTTCCAGGTTTTGTAAAGGTTTATTTTTCACTTTTAACCCTTGACTCATTGCCTCTCCATCCAGTTCTTTGTGTCCCAAGATGTTAGCACGTGGTGGTTTGATAAAGCATCAGCTATCAGTTAAGATGCTTTTTTGGCTCAATAGAAGACTTGGATAGGAGTGGCTTAGGAAGAAGACTGGTTCTGTATTTCAACAAACAGACAACTGTTAGCTAGACTGCTTCTGCCTTTCTTCTCCTTTTTTCCTCGCCACACAAGCTCTTGTCTGCAGGCTCATGATTTGAATAGAGGGACCTCAGCTTTAGGCTTGGGTTGCTATTTTCAAAAGCAGGAATCCAAGGGGTGACCAGAGATGCCCAAGCTTCATATTTGTCTCTTTTCTGAGCATAAGTAGTTTCCCAAGAGGCCCTGCAGTATAGATCATGGACTTAAAGAAGGTCATATGGAAACAAGGAGGTGTGGAGAAACATGAACCTTGCATTTCACCGCCCTGCCCCCGACTCCGGCAGCTGTCCCCATGAAGGGGGAACAGGAATGAATAGCTATTGGGCATTCACCCAACAGCTTCTACCATACACGGTAAATTGTTAGTGGGTGATTTTCTTTTAGTGTGGTCTTCGATGGGTAATCTGGACTGACATGTACTTAATTCTTCTAAAAGCTCAGAACGTTTGTTGGGCTCAATGGCAGAAGGTAATGAGCTAAACATGGTTACTTTGAGTACAAAGAGGTCATAGTTTTGTGATTTGAATATGCATAGTGTGCCAGTGTTCTTCCCACTGCCTATAATGTCATCCTTTCTTAGAGATTTGTGAGCAAGTTTGTGAGGACCATGTCTTGCCCTTCCTTTATCTTAAAGATTTAGCTGAGGGAAGGATAAAGGGTCATCACGAAGTAGCCTCAGAACTCAGACTGAAACAAATGAAATGAAACGCATTTTGGCCAATGAGAGCAGCTACTGTTCTCATTAGACACTGCCCTCTTGCTGGGGCCAAAGCAGGAAGGGCAGGTGTGTAACATGGGTTCAGGAGAAGTGGCGGGGACATTCTAGGAAGTCAGCTTTTTCTTCCTGGGAAGGTTCTCTGTGCACTGTTGGTGCCAGTTTGATGGGAGGCTGTGTGTTGTATTACACAAATGAACTGCAACTTCTAGTTTCAAAGCAGAAGACACAAGACCTCACAAAGATGGTCAGACTTGGAAACTAGAGACTGACATCTTAGAAAGGACACAGAGACTTCTCTACCAGGTACAACTTGCACAAAATTCCTGCTGCCCACAAATGTCTGCTAACTCCATAAAGGGAACCTGTAACTTTAATTTTTTTTAATCTTTATTTTTAATGATGGTTCTTAAACCATCCCAGTTAGCCCACCACCCACCAGATATAGTGGAAAAACCACTCCAAGCCAGGACTCTCCAAAGAATCTGGAACATTGTTGTTTTCTCATCCTAATAGTATCAATAAAAAAAATCATTATTGATATAACAGTAAATCCTTCAAGTTATTTTTCTATTTCAGGTAATACTGAATAGATTTCCACAGCCCCTAAAAATTAAAATATTTTCTGATGTAAGAAAAAATTAAAACCTGTTTTTTTACTACGATATTTGAGGAGTTATTTTGTTGGAATCCTCCTTCTGATTTTGAAAGAAATTAATGCATTTTTTTAGTATAGGATTCTTGTGGATCATAGGAGCTGTAAGGTCACATAGTAGAGAAGTCTCTGTGTCCTTTCTAAGATGCCAATCTGGTCTCAAAGTCTGACGTTCTTTGTGATGTCTTTCTCTTGTTTGCCTTAAGAAGAGCAGTAGCTGCTCATCTGTAGTTTTTCAACCATGTCCCTTTAATTGATGTCTTCGTTATCAAACACCATGATCACCATTGGGCAGATTCAATATTCTTCCAAGTCTAGAGTTCAGCCATAGATGATGTGGATGTCTACAGACTCCCTCAGTAATTCCAAGGTGGCTGGATCCTGGGGTAGAAGGCCAGAGAAGAGGCAGGGACAGCTCCCAGAGAGCTCTATGGCTCAGATGAAAGAAACTGAGCCTCATGGTATGGTATGCATCCTTGGATCACTTTCAGTTTTAGGCAGGCAGAAATTGTAGCTCTTCAGAATTAAACCAAGTCCATTTAAAAATCTTCATCTGTGGATCCTAGATGGGTCAGTCTGAGTCTGGTATCAGGGATGATGGTGTGGTCAGGACAGACATGTGAGGAGAGAAAGGCGGTAGGCCAGGAGCTCTGAATGAGGAGCACCCAATGACCCATAGTCAACTAATGAGGATTGGGGAGTGGGGGCTGAAGGGCTGTCAGGGATCCTTTAACCAAAAGACCGAGGGTTTTATTGACATCCTTATAAGCACCATGGCCTTCACAACTCCCTACAAATGACATTGACTTCTAAACACACTGACCTGGTAAGACCATGCTGAATACTGATTCCTTTGTTAGCTCTATATTGTCTACATTGCAGGGCCAGCCGAGCAGTGGTGGCACACGCCTTTAATCCCAGCACTTTCGAGGCAGAGGCAGGTGGATTTCTGAGTTCGAGGCCAGCCTGGTCTATGGAGTGAGTTACAGGACAGCCAGAACTACAAAGAAACCTTACTTCGATACACACACACACACACACACACACACACACACACATTTGACAGTGTCAATATCAATAGCAACGACCCCTCCTCAGTTTTAGTGGCTTAAAGTAACCAGCTTTTTTTTCTTAATATTTTCACCTAACAATTCAGTGTGGGTGTTCCTGGTGGGCGAGTAGCTTTCTGCCACATGGAGAGTCTGGGACTGCATCTCCTACTGCCTTGTGTATCTGCCACCACTGGGCTTTGGGTCCTCAGTATTTAGAGAAAAGATAAGAAAGCCATAGATGATACACAGCTTTCCTGTATCATCTGTTAATGACAACTGTCACTTGTACTTAAATTCCACCGTGAACACTGGCTCTACAGACCCACTGAGATCTAACAGGACCAGAGGAAACAACCCTTAGTGGGTCAGCTGCTCTCTGTGACAATTCTATGTTCTATAAGAACAAGCATGGCTACCCAGGCTACTGTCCCCCTGGGGTCTAGTTCCTGTCCTAACAACCAGTATGTAACAGCAATACTCCAGACACCCCTTTGAGGTCCACAGTAGCCAAGACACACTCCAGAATATGATAAAGAAGAAAGAAAACATGAAGAAACACTATTGTTCACATTAAGTTGAACCATAAGGAATTGCTGTCTTGTGGAAAGACCTGCCAAATGTTGCCAATTTCTTATGATTCAGCCTAATAATTCATCAGGGAAGTGCTTCCAAAAACGGTTTTCTTAGAACTCTGGCTCATAGCTGGGAGAGTGCCTCATGCGCTCTGCTCTTTGGGGATAGTCAGAGACGTTTTAGTCATTATGAGATTTGAAAACTCCTGTATTCCAGAAAAATCCTGTGTTGTTTCATTCCTTTAATCAGTGATTTCCTAAGCAACTATGGTTTAATCAGTAGTTTCCAGCATAATTTGTGCCTAGAACTTGCTTTTTCCCCCCAAGATGCCTCTTTAATTCTTAGTTGTTCTTTATTCTTCTGCCCCTGGGAAGCCTTACATAGAATATCAAGGGACCCCATCAGTAAATCCTCTTAGGCACTAGATTTTCTTTTGTAGAAGTTCATGTCAGGCTTTTTGGGGAGCATGACAAACATTTGCTGAACAAATGGCTTTGAAATAGTTCCTTTTCTCAGAACCTGAGACTCTTCATCTGCAAAATGAAGTTGGTGAATTAAGAAGTCCCATGTAGAGCAGTTAGGGAGAGGCCCCATCTGTGCTAGCATTCTCCTCCCCTCAGCATCTTGGAGACTGGCAAAGCAGCCACTTGCCACGTAGAGGACACCTCATCACAGAGGCCACATGTGGGATTGCTTTGGTCCTGACGTGCAAACATGTTTAAGCCCAGCTTCTTGAGAGCTCGCATGGATATTTGAGTCTCTGACAGGATTATTTTTATCTGTTCAAGAAGGAAGGAAATAAAGAGCAGCATCCTTGTGTTGACACGAAATAGATGTCCCAGGATTCTGAACTGGAGGTGGGAGGTGGCCTCGCTGGGTGTATATGGGGGTGAGTAAGCAACAGGCTGGCTGGGAGGACCACATGGAACCACTTTTCCATGGTCTAATCTGGGAAGCTGAACACGGTGAGCTTGGAGTCAGGTTATGGCTTTGGATAGAGGACTGTCTCACTGGGGCCAGCATAGCCTTTGGCAGAGCCATGGTCACATCTGTCCTCTCCCTGGCCTGACCTCCCTCTGGCAGACTCAGCTCCAGGTCTGGCAGAACCCCCAGAACGGATCTTTCTCCTGGCCCCCAGCAAAGCTGCTTACTGACTTCCAAACATGTGTGGCTGGTTTGGCCATCTGGGCCTGAGGCACTCTGTGAGGTGGGCCTCATGGGGAAGGTCCTTCCTTTCCTTATTGCACACACTTAAGGGTTCTAGCCAAGCCCTGCCTCCTCCCATCCTCATGCCAGACCCCTGCATCTAAGGCTCTTTCCAACACAAGCAAAAGCAGCAGGGTACTTATTTGAGGCTAGATACTTCTATGGACCTGGTACCTTGTATAGTGGGTGAGTGTGGCTTCCAAAGCCAGGAAGACCTGGATTGAATCAGGGCTTGGCTGGAGCCATTGAACCTTGGGTTGATAATCTCATGTATCTGAATGTCAGTTTCTTCTTCTGTATGTTGGGAGCATTTATTGTTGTTTAATTTGTTATACAACTATCACACATCCATCAAAGGAATTATTTTGTCAGACATTAGAAACACAAACACGAACTGCGTGCTATTGGTAACTGCATCAAACAAACACTACTTTCAAGAACACAATATTTCCAAGGCCCAGAGTAGACACTGAATATAGGGATTGCGGTGGTTTGAAATAGGTATGGCCCACATAGACTCATGTGTTTGAATGCTTGGCCCATAGGGAGTGCACTATTAGGAGGTGTGGCACTGTCCTCCTGTTCCTGTGGCATCTGTGAGTCCTCTTCACTTTTAAGGGAATTGTGACTGAAGCTATTGGGTCAGAACACTCAGGATCACAGTGTATGCTTCTCCTTTGATAAAGCCCGTAAGAGGGGTACAGCACGAAGCCCCAGTTTGCTAAGTTAGTGTTCGTGCCAGCGCTAGAGCCTGTCTTAGAGTCAGTCTCAGAATTCTTTGTATTTTCCCGGGGAGGCTTGCAGGTTACATCTATCTCTAACCTATACTGCTGAAGAAGAGATTCAGCTCATGTGCTCTGCACATGAATATGGAGTATCTACTTTGAACCAGACCAGTGTAGGAGGCTGTGCAGAGGGACTCGAAGCTGAACCCTACCTTCTTTTTTCTCTTAGGGGCGAGCTATGGACTAGGGGAAGGATAAGGAAGGGAATAAGCCCTACCTGAGATGGGAGAATAAAATCCCATGAGTTCAAGTTTACACAAGATCAGGAGAATCAAATGGTGTTATATCTTCACATGTTGCCATTCGATCTGGAGGCATTCTGGAGAAGAAAGAAGGATTTACATGTATAACGACCATCTCTGTTTGTCAGATATAATGCTTCAAGTTTTCACATGGATTTTCTGATATGAGATAACAGTGCAGTTGAAAGATTGTAAATGTAGTTGTCTCAGATAAACCTGGGTTGAAGTCATGGTACCATCTTTTAAACCATGGGACTTGGGAGAAATCCAGTTAACTTTCCCGAGACTCATCTGTCAAATGGAGTTAATAATAGAAGCCTTGTCATGAGGCTCGAACGGAATGGTTAGAAAGCCGTTTCACATATGGCTTGGCACAGAGGAAACTTTAAATAAAAATGCTGGCTCCCTTCCCTTTCTGGATCCTCGAGGAATTTTTTGAAGAGGCTTAGCTTCTAGAATTGCACTGCTTTTTCTGAGAGGGAAGCATTACCCAGCACAGCTCTCTTGAACTTCGGTTACCTGGCCTTCAGGTGAAAGGGTGGCATGGCCCTTCTCCTCCATTTTGCGCTCTATGTATGCATGTGTGTGCACAAGTGTGCGTGCATGCATATGTGTACATACATGCATGTAGAGGCCAGAGGTCAACCGTGGCTCTTGTTTCCCAGGAGCTGTTCACCTTGCTTCTTTTTGAGACATCATCTCTCACTGACCCCAGAGTTCACTGATTTGTCTAGACTGGCTGGCCAGCAAACTCCAGGAATCCTCCTGTCTCCACCTCCCCAGCACTGGGATCACAAGTATGCACGGAAAGTCAGGCTTTTCTGTATGGCTCTGGGGATCAAGTTCATGACACCATGCCTGTGCAGCAAGCACCTTATTGGTGGAGAGATCTCCCTCCCTCCCTCTCATTTTCTCAAGCACCCGATGCCACTGTCTGGATTTCCATCATAGGGTGGCTTCAAAGAATGCTGCGCTGGGAAGTGTGCTGCTCTTCATCTTGGGATTTGCTCTTTTATTTTCTGTAGTACTGAAAGCTTCTGGGATGCCAGACATGACATGCTAAGGTTGGGCCCAGTGGAAAGGCCTGCCCTACCAAAAGGTTCCCATGTGGCGTGTTATTTTGGACTTCAAAAATTGTGTCCTTCAGAAAGATATGCTGACCTCTTAATCCCAGGAGCCTCAGAATGACCTTACTTAGATGTTGTCTCACTGTAGATGCTATGAGTTAAGATGAGGTCATACTGGTATAGGATGCGTCTTATCTAAAATGACTGATGTTCTTATAAACACAGATGGATACAGAGCCCTCCAGGGAAAAAGCCAGGTGATGCCATAGGAAGAGATTGAATAGTTGTAGCTATAAGCCAAGGAGATCTGGAAGCCAGGAAAAGGTGAGGGCCACTCTGCAGATTTTGTAGGGAGTGGGGGCTATAGGCAAGAAATGTTTCAGACCTTCAGCCTATGAATGGTGGGACATTTTTTTTGCTTTAAGCACATGGTTTGTGATAACCCTAGACATGAGTAGACCTCTCATCTCTATTTTAGGAGTAAAGAAACCTGGGCTTCTAATAATTCTCATCATGTAGCACTGATATTTAGTGCAATGGTTGGTGAGGGTGGAGAGATCATCAAAGGGGCAGATATGCAAATGACAGGGATGTGACTTGCACAGTATCCTATGGTGAGCCAGAGGGGGATTCACACTGGAAACTGGATGCTTTGCCAGCTCTTTGCTCCACCAGAGCAATTGTATTAGTGACCCCCGTTCTTAGCGGCTGCAGACTCTCACAGTCTCACTTTCTGCATCTGCAGTTTTTTTAATCTAGTCCAGTAAAGAAAGCTACTGAATGTCTCCTGTTATTGTTATCACGATCTCTTTTTCTCTCCCTTTAAAAATTTTTCTCTCATACAATACATTCCATCCACAGTTTCCTCTCCCTCCACTCCTCCCAGTGTCCTCCCTCCACTCTCCCCTGTGTCCACTCCTCCTCTGATTCCCTTCAGAAAAGAGCAGGCTTCCCAGGGATATCAACCAGAGTATACCGAGTTATCGTAAGACTAGGCACAAACCCTCATATCGAGGTTGGATGAGGCAACCCAGTGGGAGGAAAAGGGTCTCAAGAGCAGGCAAAAGAGCCAGAGACACCTCTCATACTCACATGTTCTTTATTTTAAGAAGTGAAATGCTCTTTATTTATTGTGTGTGTGTGCATGCATTAATGCTGTTGTATACGTATTGAAGTCATGGGACAACTTGCAGGCATCACTTGTCTCCGTTCACCAGGTGGATCCTGGGAATTGGATCTAGGCCTTTAAGCTTAGTACCTTTGCTATTGAACCACCTTGTCAGCCTGCAGCATCTTATATATTAAGTGGCTTGCACCTGCTATTTCATTCAATGTTCATGATAGTCCTTGAGGCAAATGTTATTTAAAAAATACATTTATTATGTGTGTGTGTGTGTGTGTGTGTGTGTGTGTGTGTGTATTTGTATGTTCACAGTCCACATGCATGTGGAGATCAGAGGACAACTTGTGGGAGAAAAGTAGCTTGTATTCAACTATACAGATTCCAGGAACTAAACTCAGGTCATGAGGCTTGGTAAGCAAGTCTGTTTACACACTGAGCTGTCTTGCCAGCCCTGAGGTAAGTGTTAATCCAGTTTTGCTAATGGAGTGTGGTTCAAAGAGATTTAATACAAAATTACCCAGACTGTCCAAAAAAAGGAGAGCTGGTCTGAAAATCACCCATGGTTTTGTGTGGCTCCTCAAGTTTTTTTTTTATTAGCACTTTCAGCAAATTTCTTGAGGCTTCAAAGTCTGCCACATACAGCAGGTTTGTTCTCTGTCTCGAAGGGCCAACTTTCTTTGATTATATTTTATTAGTTTTCAAAATATCTTTTCAATGTGGCCAAACAAGATTCTTATGAAAATATGTCATAAATTTGTGTCAAAGATTTAATTTTAACTTATAAACAAAGGGGCTAGTAGAAAGGATAAGTGAGAATTTGGCTCAGTTTTATATTTTCTATTACAAAAAATTTATCACCATCACTATGAGCAAGAGTAATTTGTATCGCTGTGGATGGCAGATTTGTATTGTTGCTAATTTTCTACAAGTGAAAGTCTGTCTTCAACTGAGCCTTAAAATAGCATAGTCAATCAAAGACCATGAAAAGTGCATAGAATTTGACAACCTTGGAAGCATCAACTGCTCAGGACTTAAAGGAACTGCAGTATTCTCACTGTTTCTGGTTTTTGACAAAATTTCTTATTACATTAACAAACAAGCAACATCGTGGGGCTAGAGAGATGGCTCCCTGGCTCAGAGTACTTCTGCTCTTGCAGAGGACCTGAGTTCAGTTCCCAGCACCCATGTTGGGGGGCTCACAACTACCTGTGACTCCAGTTCCAGGGAATTTGATGCTCTCTTCTGGACTCTGTGAGAACTACATCCATATCCATACACAGATACATTTACAGATGTGTAGCAGGGAAAATTTCCCCACATGTTGGGAGGAGCTAAGGTGGGAGGAGTAAGGAGAGGAAGAGAAGCAGAGAGAGGACCAGAGAGAGGAGAACATGGCGGTGGACGTTGGAGTGTCTCTAGCAGTCAAGGTAGTTGGTACATCTAGGTTGGGTATTGGGTTACACCTCTAATTGTGTGGGTATCTTGTTATTGAGCATTACCAAATATATAAAGTCTTTGGATAATCTAAGCATTAGAGTCTCATTTATAATGGGCCTGCATGAATGGTGGGATCGTCTGGGCTCAGTCCAGCCTTGTAGAGACAGCGTGGAAGATTGGCAGAGCTTGTAGGTGGCAGGGCCGGTGTCTCTGACTACCTGAGCTGCGGCAGCAGGGAGAACATGTTGCTGCTTGTGACCTCAGGCCTAGCCTAGTTGGGAACATGGCAGCTCTGTAACACAAGACAGATGGGGTGCGGATGATTTAAATATCTCCTGAAACACACATGGTTAAAAATACAACTAATATATATTTTAAAAATGCACAGAGCTGAAGATGGGAGAGATGGCATGTTTCCCTGGCATGTGCAAGACCCTAGGTTTGATCTTTAGCACCACAAACAAAAACAAAGGGAAGCAAAAACTACATAAACATATATACAATCTAAAAGAATTTTTATCATGAGATTTATAGAACTCTATTACACCTCTAAGAAAGAGACAGCCAATTCCATAGCAAAAAAATGGGAACAGTTGCTAAACACATACTTCCCAAATATCCAAATAAAACAAAAGATATTCATTTGTTTGAGCAAAGAATTATACATTAAAATGACAGACATGATTCTAGTCTAGTGAGTACTAGATACAATTTGTAAGTATTTACAGGTCTGGTAATAACACATATTAACAAAAGTATGGAGTCGCAGGAGGTCTCATATTACTGATCGGAACAGACATTGGTAAAATAACTAGAAGAGAAATTTGGTAGAGCAATGGACTGAGCATTTGAGCCCCTTTAAATTACTTATTTAATTAAGCATCGTGGAATCTTTTTGCCAGGTGAGGGTATAAGAAATTGGTGGTTGCTGCCTGAACGAGGGTCCTCTCCAGAACCTGATCATGCTGGAGCTCTGACCTTGGATATCTAGACTCTAGAACTTTGAGAAAGAAGTGTTTATTATTTCAGCCATCTAGTCTATGGTAATTTCAATGACAGTCCAAACAAAAGCAGCTTAATGCAGTTAGAGATGTGTATATGCCATGGCCAGACACTCATTCTTCTTTGAAATATGTTTTGTGGGGAACTTCTAACATACGTGCAGAGAGAGCTGACACCAATGTTACCTCTTCTTGTACTTAGCACAAGCACAGAAATGTTCATTCATGACAGCTTGCTGGTAATAGCAAATATTGGAAATAACTCTAATGCCTGCTCTCAGAGGAGTGCCAAATAGCATAGTGCATTTTTATTCATGTACTCTTAATAACATTAAAATGAATGGGTATCATGCAACATTAAAATGAAATAGTGTTGGATAAATCTCAAGAACTATGTCGAGAGAAAGGATCAAGTTGTAGAAGCGTAAGTGCAACTGGTTAAAAGTTTACCAGTTTTCAAAGATGCAAAAGAACCCCAAAACAAACAAAAAACAAAAACCACCTACAAAACTCAACGTTACTGTCTTACAGGTACATATGTCTAGAAAAAGAATGGTATTTCTAAGGTTTAGGGGTGTGGCTTCCTCAGGAATTCATGGGGTGGGGTGGTGTATCATGTAGTTTCTATTACCCAGCTTTAAGCTCTGGCCAGACCGCACTACCAGCCCCACTCAGGTCCCCTTAGATCTGCGATGAACGACACACACACATTAGCTCATTTTTAATATGCTTTCCAGCTCAATGGCCTGGCACGCTAAGCCTCCCGCAGCTAATGTGCCCTTATCTTCACTTCCAGTTCAACACCTCAGAATCTGTCCTCAGTTTAGTTGTGTTTCTAACCTCCTGCCTGCTACCCCAGGCCCCGTCAGGGAAGCAGCCAATGGCCACTCCACTCCATCCGAGGTCATACGTGGCTGCTGGCTCTCTCTCTCCCTCCATAGCATGGAGAATTTTCTTCCCCCCTCCTGAGTCTCCTAGCCTGCCTACAGGAACCTGGAAGTCCCGCCTCTTCTGTCCAGCCATTGGGGAACAGGACTTTCATTGTTCATAGGCTGATTCCCGATCAAAGTATCAGAACCTCCCCCTACAGGGTCGGGCGGAAGGAATGATATTAGGACAGCATCAATTCTATAATATTTTAATTCTCCGTATAAATAAAGAATACTCAGGTGTTTGTTATAACATTATCAATATCTTTTATGTCTGAAATAAAAAAAAAAAACCACACACACATGCACACCTGTCTAGAGCTTAACAGAAAAAGACAGTTCTTCCTGCCTCCAATTAGAAAAAGTTTTGTTCCTCTCTCTTTTAAAAATGCTTTATTTTGACTTTATATATGGGAATGTTTGCCTGCATGTATGTATGTGCACCATGTGTATGTCTGTAAGCCAGTGGAAGCCAGAACAGGGTATTGCGTTCTCTGGAACTGGAGTTACAGTCGGTTGTGAGGCATTGTGTGGTGCTGGGAATCAAACCTGGGTGCTCTGCAAGAGTAGACAGTCCTTTTGGCTGCTAAGCCATCTTTCTAGCCCTGTAAATGGTGCTTTTATGAAGAACTTCTGAGATAAAGATGCCAATGTAAGGAACTGGTCCCTTTCAAGAATTAGTCTGGTGCAGGCAGTATTAGATGGAATACAGATTTTGATTTGGGTGTGGAGGAAGCCATCTAATTTGTAACTGAAATATGATCTCATTTTGACTTGCAAGGACTTTTGGGACTTGGTGCTTCTTCTCCATCCTCATCTGGCTGTCTTAGCCTTAGGGATTTTCTTCTACTAACTTCCCACTTCTGGTAAGTATCTAGTGATCTCAGGTTACTTCACACCTCCAAGTGCACAGCTCTTCTCAGTTCTCTGGGCTTAGGGCATCTTCCCCTGGTTGGCTGACTGCATTCCTTGCAGCTCCTGCTATAGCAGTGCTGCCTCCCCTGAGGATGAGTTAGCTTTCCCTCTGAATGTCAACTGAGTATTAGAGTCCCAGACTATTTCATCTTCTGTCTCTCTAGTCTCCAGCAACGTGTGGGTCTGCAGAAGAGCTCAGGATATAGAAGCACCGTCAGAACATGAGACTGCAAACCGAGCTCGCCCAAGTCCTTTCCAGAGCTGCTGGGCATATTCATATTGTCACGGCATCTCATCCCAGTGTGAAGATGTTCCTATTATACTTTATATGACCTTGGAAGAGAAAGCATAGAAAAAGAACAGGATGGAGGGCTTGTGTGAAGCTCTGGAGGGGATTACAATGGATCTGGACTCAAGAGATTTTCCACAGCCCCTCAGCACTGTGGGGCCTGGATGGACAAGAACCCAAGACTCTCCATTCTTGGCCTGTGTACTTCCTTTTCTTCTACTCTTCATGGCTTGAGAAAACAGCTGCCCCTTGTCATCTTGTTAAAAAATCATCTAATGTGGAAACAGGAAATGACTCTCCAGTTCTGAGGCAGTGAAACTGGGTCCCCTTGAGCAGGTGGCTTGGACACACCCACACTAGGAGGCACTAAGAGAACAGATGGGCCTCAGGAAAGCAATATTAAACCTGAGCAGGGTCTGAGGAAGGGCTTTGTAGTTAAATCATGTTAGAGCAAGTTTGGTTCCAAAGGTCTCGTGACCCTTCTGAGCACACTCACACATCTGGATATTGGATTGAATCCCAAAAGAAATTCAGCCTTGAGGATCATCTAGGGACAGGCTTTTGAACGAAACAAGAGAACTGAATGATGAATTGTCATATGGATGATGTTGACCAGGTGTTCATCATTAGAAGGCTGAACAAGATGCAGGCCATAAACACGACACAGCATTAGGAGAAATGTGGATGCTTTTGCTTAATTACTTTCAACTCAGTGCCAGTCCAGGGTCTGGGATGTGGTAGGTTTTACCACGATTTGCTGACTGAACGGATGGGCTCTGGTGAAATCGCATGACTGGAAAAAGTCTCACAAGTCACTTATGTGTCTGGTTTGGAAGAGAGTTGGTGTGGCAAAATACAAAATTCTTATAAGGTTGGCCCAGCTGATATACCAGCTCCAGAGTATCACTCAAATTCAAGCCAGGAAAAGGCCTGATGGGGGTTTTAATGGTTGAGGATTGGGGTTTGGATTGTGATGGTGGACTTCCAGCTGTGTTTAACCTCCCCCTCCCACTGAAATGCCTCCCATGGTACAAAAAGAGGCAAAGATGAACAATCTGGAAGGAATGACTTCCCATGAATAGTTTGTAGGTCTCTGGGAAGAACTTCTCCTACCACAGAGCCGATGGGATGGGATTAAGAAATAAGTGTCGTTGACCTAAAAAAATAAAAAAACAAAAAGTAAAATAGAACCACTTGCATGGCAGAATGTTGTGCTTCCTGTTGCTTTGGTTAGTTTTCTAAATAAACAGCTCATTTCAAATTCCTCCTACTGCCCGTCTATGCTTCTCTTTCTCCATCCTTCTGATAAACACGCTCAGCAACAGAAACAGTTTTCTGGGGGCAAATGCCAAATTGTGTTTCAATATTTGGAACTGTGTAAACTACCCTCTGCATTGATAGCCTGTTCACACAGCAGCTGATGCTGGTGTTACTGTTTCCATCTAGCTGCAGAGCAGAGGGGCCTGGGATCTGGATTAGTTACTTTACTCTTGTTATGACAAGATGCCTATCAGGGAACAAGCTAGAGGAGGAAAGTCTTATTCTGGCTCATAGATTGAGAGAACACACATGTTAATGTGGTATATTCATGTGTGTGTCTATGTGTCATCTGCATGCCTATGCATTTTTAGCGACCAGAGATGTATGTCAGGTATCTTCTCACTCTAGCCTATGATTTTGAGACGGTGTCCTTCCTTGATCCTGCAGCTCTGAGTTTTCGGCTAGGCTGAAGCCAGTAAACCTCAGAGATCTCCTTTCTGTCTCACTCAGAGCTGGGTTTACAGGGATATGCAGGTTGCCTGACTTGTTACACTGGTGTTGGCCTCTAAACTTTTGTCCACATGCTTGAACAGCAAGGACTCTCAACCTCTAAGTCACCTCTCCAGCCCCTCCCCCTTTCTTTTACCTTTTTATTCGGTCCAGGATTCTAGCCTATGGAATAGTGTCAGCCGCATTCAGAGTGGGTCATCCATTCTGTCAAACCTCTCAGGAAATGGATTCACAGCCATACCCAGAGATGGATTTCCAAATCCAGCCAACTTGACACTAGCATTCAATAAGTATTTATACTTCAACAGGGAAGAAGTAGGGATATAGCAAAGAAAGGGTTGGGCCACAGCAAGACTGAAACTTAGCTCCTGTAGCTCCATGCTCAGCACTGGGGGTTCTTAGTGGCATCATCTGGCTTACAACAGACTTGGGTGGCCCCACCCTCCTAGTTCTGATGCCTGCAGTGTATGTATCCTCTTTCGGGGTGACTCTATTCTATTCCTGTAGCATGTGGCAATTTTGTGCAATGGTCTTTCCAGACATTCTTGCAGGGAATTGGGTTCTGCTTGGCCTCAGTGACTTCCTGCAGCTCAGGGCAAGCCTCCATGACACTGGTAATTCTTGTACTTTTCATGCATTCAAACTGTCAGTGATGTTTTAACTGCCATCTTAGGATACAGTCTTGTCCCCTTTCAGTCATGGCTATAGTAGTCTCTGTGTGCTTTAGTGGCTAAATCTGAGATTGATTGACAGCAGAAAAATCCTCCTTGGGAGCAATTTCAGTTCGGGCTCTTTCCTTTTAAATGAATTTGCATTTTGGAAACTTAGAGGATTTTATGGGTCGGATCCTGCTTTCTGGGCACCTTTCTTATCATCTCAGGACAGAGAATGTGGTTTCTCTTTTAATGGTACAAATCTTCTTAACAAGCACAGCAGCTTTCTCTGCACCTACTCTGTCTGTAATTTGAAACTTGCTGTGGTGGTTTGAATAAGAATGGCCCCCATAGGCTCATATATTTGAATGTTTGCTCTCCAGTTGGTGAAACTGTTTGGGAAGGATTAGGAGGTGTGGCCTTGTTGGAGGAGGTGTGTCACTGGGAGTGGGCTTTGAGGTTTCAAAAGCCCACCTCATTCCCTGTTAGCTCTCTCTCTGTCTAATGCTTGTGGATTAGATGCAGGCTCTCAACTATTGCTCCAGCACCGTATCTGCCTGTCTGACGCCATGATGACCATGGACTCTAACCCTCCGCAATTGTGCATCCGAGTACTCTTTATTTTATAAGTTGCCTTGGTCACGGTGTCTCTTAACAGCAATAGAAAAGTAATTAAGATATGTGCTCATTTTCTCTTCTTTACCAAATTGCATATTTTTCATTTATTTCTGCTCTCTTTCCTCATAAATCTAAGAGCAGTAAGTATAAACAGTGCCATATCTTGGATATTGTGTCGTCATGAAATTTTCTCTGCCAAACAAGGTCTCACTCAAGTCTTTCAGACATGAGCAAAATGCAACCAGTTTATTTTTCTTTTTGCCAGAGCACAACAGGACTAACCTCCAATCCAGTCCATAGCAGATTTCTTATTCCTTTCTGAAACCTGTGATCAGAGAAATGCCCAGGCAAGCTCAGAGCTTTGTCTTTTATGTTGTCCCAAATCCAGTTATGTTGACAATGAATATTTTCCATCACAGCATCCAATTAAAATATAGTGACTGTCTTTATAGAACTCTAGAATTAAAAAAATAATTCCCCTCTATTTCAGTCCTACCCGAAGCTTACTTCCACTGTTTCTACTACCACATATAGGGAACAGTTCTTCTCCAAGGATCCTTTTTACTTTTTAATTTTAAAAATTTTTTTAAAATTTAAAAAATTTTTAACAAATCTTTTTAAAGATCTCAGAGTAATTTTATTTTATTTTTACTTTTTAATTGAATATTTTACTTACATTTCAGATGCTATTCCCTTACCCCATTCCCCTCCCCCTCCCCAGGAACTCCCTATCCTATCCCCCTCCTCCTGCTTCTATGAGGATGTACCCCCCCAAGCCCCCACTCCCACTTCCCCACCCTCAAATTCCCCCACACTTGGTGTCCAGCCTTTATGGGACCAAGGATCTCCTCTCCCACCTATGCTGGTAAAGGCCATCCTCCCCTACATATACAGCTAGAGCCTTGGGTCCCTCCCTGTGTGCTCCCAGGCTGGTGGTTTAGACCCTAGGAGCTCTAGTTGGTTGGTATTGTTGCTCTCCCCATGGGGCTGCAAATCTTTTCAGATCCTTCAGTCTTCTCTCTCACTCCTCCATTGGAAACCCCATGATCAGCTCAATGGTTAGCTGTGAGCATCGCCTCTGGATATGTCAGACTCTGGCAGACCTCTAAGGAGACAGCTATATCAGGCTCCTATCAGCATGCACTTCCTGACATCCACATCAACATCTACCTTTGGTGACTGCACATGGGATGGATACCCAGGTGGAACAGTCTCCAGACGGCCCCTCCTTCAGTTTCTGTCCCACACTTTGTCTCCATGTTTGTTCCTTGAGTATTTTGTTATTCCTTCTAAGAAGGACCGAAGCACCCACACTTTGATCTTCCTTCCTCATGAGCTTCATGTGGTCTGTGAGTTGCATCTTGAGTATTATGAGTTTCTGGGCTAATATCCAATTATCAGTGAGTGAATACCATGTGTGTTCTTTTGTGATTGAGTTACCTCACTCAGGATGATATTTTCTAGTTCCATCTATTTACCTAAAAATTTTTCTAATTCATTGTTTTTAATAGCTGAGTAATACTCCATTGTGTGAATGTACCACATTTTCTGTATCTATTCCTCTGTTGAAGGACATCTGAGTTCTTTCCAGCTTCTGGCTATTATAAATAAGACTGCTATGAACATAGTGGAGCATATGTCCTTGTTATATGTTGGAACACCTTCTGGGTATATGCCCAGGAGTGGTATAGCTGGGTCCTCAGGTAATGCTATGTCCAGTTTTCTGAGGAACTGCCAGACTGATTTCCAGAGTGGTTTTACCAGCTTGTAATCCCACCAACAATGGAGGAATGTTTCTCTTTCTTCACATCTTCACCAGCATCTGTTATCACCTGAGTTTTTGATCTTAGCCATTCTGACTGCTGTGAGGTGGAATCTCAGGGTTGTTTTGATTTGCATTTCCCTGATGACTAAGGATGCTGAACATTTCTTTAGGTGCTTCTCGGCCATTCGAGTTTCCTCAGTTGAGAATTCTTTGTTTAGCTCTGTACCCCATTTTTTAAAAGAGTTGTTTGGCTGTCTGGAGTCTAATTTCTTGAGTTCTTTGTATATATTGGATATTAGCCCTCTATCAGATGTGGGACTGGTAATGATCTTTTCCCAATCTGTTGGTTGCTGTTTTGTCCTATTGACAGTGTCCTTTGCTTTACAGAAACTTTGTAATTTTATGAGGTCCCATTTGTCAATTCTTGATCTTAGAGCATAAGCCATTGGTGTTCTGTTCAGGAACTTTCCCCCTGTGCTCAAGTATTCAAGGTTCTTCCCCACCTTCTCTTTTATTAGTTTCACGTATCTGGTTTTATGTGAAGGTCCTTTATCCACTTGGACTTGAGCTTTGTACAAGGAAACAAGAATAGGTTGATTTGCATGACAAGAACTTCAAGTCTCTGAAGAAAAAAATTGAA